>NW_013665766.1:395279-405861 GCF_000517525.1 Limulus polyphemus
CGCGACATTAATTTCTGACGACTTAATACTTTTAGAGCATCAATATTTTTAAATTAATACAATATAATAATGAAATTACTAATACTTAACACCTCAGTGAATTTAATCCCAGTTATTGACTTTACCCTAAACTTTCCTCTCATCTAAGACTAAAAGTAAAAATCTGTCTGAATTTAAACCTCGCCATCATCAATTACACGATTGGTAAATGTAATCTTACAAAAGACGAAATGCCTGATCGTAAGACTGTCAGATATAATAAAGACATCATCTTAACGAAAATTGACAAAGGTAACTAAATTATCATACTAAATAAGAGCCAGTGTAATGAAGGGAATAACATTTTGTTAAAAAATGGTTCATATAAATTAATAGTTAAGAATTCCACTAACACTTATCATGAAAAAGTTAAGAACACTTTGAAATATTGCATTACCTTAACCCTTAACCAGATTACAAAATTATTACCATCTAATTTTATTCCTCCATTGTTTTATGCACAATTTAAAATACACACAGAAAATATCCATTGCCGCACGATTGTTTCTGTTTAAATTATTCATCTCTTTTCATAGTCAAATTTGTAGCTAATAAATTGTATTACTTATCCTCACAACATAAACATTACATAAAAGATTCAACACACTCTGTTAATTAAATCCAGTCATAATGATGTTATGGTTTATTTTGATGCTGCATCTTTACGAATTTGTTCCTTGTAAATGAGTCATTAGCTGTTTTGTTACTATGTTCTATGTTTCCCTTTTTCCCAATAAATAACAAATTATGTTTTCAAATTCAAGGGTTACAAATAATTAGAATGTTCTTTCTTCCCATTAATTTGCGGCATTTTCATGTGTTATTTTTATTCTTTCTCCCCACTAGTTTACGACATTTTCATGTATTATTTTTATTCTTTCTCCCCACTAGTTTACGACATTTTTATGTATTACTTTGAATCTTTTTCCCCACTATTTTGCTACATTTCCATGTATTATTTTGATTCTTTCTCCCCACTAGACTACATTTTCATGTACTATTTTGATTCTTTTTCCCCCACTAGGTTGCGAAATTTTCATGTATTATTTTGAAATAATGTTTCTTTCCCAACTGTCACTTAGCCAGAAATTTGGTTGAGATATGTGAACAATACGTTGGTAGTGTAGAGTCTCGGTGATATTAGGTTTAAATACTTACATCAATTAAATAAATCACGTGATAACATTAAATTTACAACATAAAATGATCATCTAGTAAATTCAGCTGCTTTGGTAACTCGAAACTCTGATTTTTTCCTTAGAAACTTCATGTTTCGGAAACCTTTTGCAGTCACCGTACCGCCATATATAGATGCATGTCACCCTTTCTCTCAAAAAATTTGATGTTCCGTATTCTAATTTACATAGCATTCCGTAATTTGTCCAAGGATGGTGACCTTTTCAACGAAATCAGCTATGTTAAGCATGTGGCCACAGAGAAAGTGTACGACCCGATAATCATTGATAAAACTGTTAAGAAAATGACTTTGTCTGATCTCACGACACCATCTTCTGTTTATATACAAGATAAAGTTATTTGCCTACCTTATTTCTTTGAGATCTTAAACCAAATATGAAGAATTTTTTCTAGCTGTCAAATTACTTATAGACCTCTTATTAACAAAAGTGGTAAACTTTTAAATAACATTGGAAAGAACGGAATTTATAAAATATAGCGTGAATGCAACAAAGTCTGTATTGGTCAGACAATTCGTGAATTAAAACGCCGCTTGCATGAACTCAAACTTGCAATAAATAATAAAATTGCACTTTAGCATATGTAGTAGAACATGCTATTAACTATAGCTATCTTATCCTATAGGATGAGACAGAATTAATTTGTTCCCTGAGTGATTATACTGAGCTGTATGTAAGGGGATCGCTGTAAATAATTAAATACAGATATTTTTCTATAAATAAACACGAAGAGCCAGAAATTTTATTCTGCCAGTTGTACTTGGATTAACAGTGTATAAACATGAATACATTTGTTTATATTTATTAACAGTATGTTTTTGTTTATGTTTACGTTGAATATTTTACCTTAACTATAATGTATATATACATGTGTGTGTATGTTGTTTCATTTAAATATAACATTAATTAAAAATTGGCATGTACCATGTGCTATTAGAGCAAGTCCTTAAATATAGTTTATTCGCCATTGTTTCGTCTAATTTCGTACTGCCTGATGGTGACCCAAAAAATATTTTCTTAAACATGTATCAAAATATCTTTGTTTTTGCAATAATAAATGACTATGGTGTAATTGGTGCATTATTTTTGTTAAAACATATACAATAAGATATATGAGTATACCATTTATTCACATGCATTTTGAATGTCAATCGGTCTTGTAATCAATCCAGTGACCAACTTCCCCCAAAACTACACAACCTTCACACCACTACACAACCCCACTCCACTCCTCATCCTTCACGCCACTATAAATTCCTCATACCGCTATACAACCACCACACCAAGACCTAACTCAACCACCATTACACAACCCTTACGCCACTACTCATTCTCCATACCACTATACAACTACCACACACCACTGCATAATCTCTAGCGTTTTGAACTGTCAGAATACATAAACAGCTACAAGTGACTCTCTCCAAAGATCATGTGGCGTAAGTCAGTTTTGAAATGTTCTCAGGAGATTAGCCAAATCATAACCATTATTGAAGGAATGGGTTGATTAAGAAACAGCCTGGCATCTGTTATGTTGCACCTTATAAGTCTTACCAGTCTTTTTTTTTCTTCATTTGAGCCTGTCACCAACGGTTGGCGCCCAAATTTGTTCTAACATTACCTTCTATTTGCAACTTTTGATAAACTCTGAAGGAAAACTACTTTGAGTAGTTGATAGAAAATGGCTAGACAGGTACCACTTACCTGTTCATTTGAAATTCGGAGAGGTCTTTGTCCATACTCATTCTCTTTGAAGACTAGTCATGATATGACTATTTCTCCGTATTACTAAGGCTCAAATAGTATACCATACAGAAATGTCACATGATCAGTCTATTTTCCAACAGCATCTAAATGGAGTGTTCTACAAATATTTGTAAGAGTCCCAATAACATAGCCAGACAGCATACTGAAAAGACAGTTTGAGCAACGAAATTATACAAGCTCACGTATAACGATATCTATGCTGTGTCCACCCCTGGAATCGAATATCGAATTTTAGCGTCATAGATCCTTAAGACAAAGAAAAGTAGCTATACTACCTATTTTGTAATAGCACTCACCTAAATGTAAAAAAATATCTGCGCATGAATTGAATATTGAATTTTAGCGTTATAAGTCTTCAAGCCTACGTCGAGCAAGTGAAGAGCAGATGTATTATATATATGCTAATCCCGTAAATATAACACTAAACTAATTGTATCTGTATTGATTATCTTTTTAAAAAATATTTCAAGAAGAAATAGTAGTGTACAGAGAATATGTTGAAAGACAAAACCAAAGTTAGATTATTTTCAACGTTGTTCTTCCTATATCGAATAAATTGGTTAAGTAGTACCGAATATTATCCGAGAATATCTAAAAATTAAGCTTTCGTTGTTTTGAAAATGTCTTAATTGAACAACATTGTATAAAACAGGAAGTTTCGGGCTTTAATTGGCCCGACATGGCCAGGGTACGAGTGCTTTCAGAAATCTTGCGGCATGGCCAGGTGGTTAGGGCACTCGACTCGCAATCTGCGGGTCGCGAGTTCGAATCCCCGTCACACCAAACATGCTCGCCCTTTCAGCCGTGGGGGCGTTATAATGGTCAATCCCACTATTCTTGGTAAAAGAATAGCCCAAGAGTTGGCGGTGGGTGGTGATGTCTAGCTGTCTTCCCTCTAGTGTTACACTGCTAAATTAGGAACGGCTAACGCAGATAGCCCTCGTGTAGCTTTGCGCGATATAAAAACAAACAAACAAAGAATCGCGCTTTAATACTTCGAAAAGATAGAATGCAAGTTATTATTACTTGTTTGTTTTGATATTTGCGCAAAGCTACACTATGTGAGCTATCCGACCCTAATTTTGAAATAACGGACTAGAAGGAAGACACTAATCTAGTCAACAGCACTCATCGCTCACTTTTGGTCTACTCTAATCGAATAGCGAAATCTTTTTGGTTTTTCATGTCCGGTATTCTCATTAACTAATCAAATCTAAATCTATAAAGTTGAAAATAATAGCTACTCCTAAAAGCTGTTATTTGTAACACTTAAATCCGACGTATCCAGTAACCTATCATTATTTTTCTACTAGAGAAAGTCTTATTTGTTAGAAACCACCTAAGAAGTTTCGTATCAACTCGTGCCACGAGATATAATTAAGTTCCAAAACTAAAATGTTAAAAGTTTAAAATTTATCTCAGAATTAATAATATATATTAAACTCTTTTCTTGATATACATTTATATATATATATCACATTATCATATTTGACACCAATTTCAGTTATATTATACATCCCGCAATTGTTCATCTGTGTTATGATTTCCCAATCCCAGTAATCCTTAAAAACTGCCTCGTTTTGTTAAAGTTTTATTGCCTGCAAAGCCGATTGAGTCTAAGCAAAACTTTCTTGGAATGGTTATTATAGAATCATCTCTATGTAAATCTACTGTACTCATTGTGCTCTACATTATACTTTATAAATTAAGTTCTCAAAAATTTCATAAGACATTCGAATTTATATCTCGGTGTCATTCAAATGCATTACAAATGATCAAGCGACAAATGATAATACGACAAGAGTAACTGGCACGGCAATTCCAGTTTTAGGCTACTATAAACGTCACTTCGAGTTTAACCTGATCACACATCAACGTCACTAACATAATAGGATGTTTTAAGTGACTTAGGGAAGCGTGATTTATTACAAATCAATCTATATCAGTTTATTTAAAAATAACCTCAACTCCTTTAGCTAAACAAAACAGTATTAGCTTAGTATGCTGTCACGATCCTGAAAGAGGTATTTAGGAGAAGAAAAAAAAGTTTGATAAACATAGCGTTTCAAGATCGTTTATGATTTATATACATGTGAAATCATAGTTGCTTTTAATAGTTCTTGTTTCAATAATTCCCGCAGAATTGATGTTTGAATTAAATATTTATCTAAATGGTATTAGCTAAAAAAGAACACACATTTTATAACTAGTTCAAATGATTACTGAGTAATACGTTAAAGAGCTTAGACTTGCTCTCCATTATTGACGCTAAATCAGTAGACTTACCTTTTTCTTAATTTTTACCTTTTGAAAACATTATCAATGTGTACCTATTCATAACAATAATTCCATCAAGCTGCGTTATAGTGTAGACCAGTTACCATGACGATATGAGGATCAAGAACGAGAGTTTCCTCTTGAATGTATATAGTTTCGAAGTCATGATGATAAAGAACAAAATGCTTATCCTTCCTGGCTTCAGTCTTTTCTACTAAAAATGATATCAGATAAAGTGTTTGAAAGCAGATTATGGATACGAAAACGGACTAGCTATTAACACTTAACGACCCACGATACTATCTTATAAACCTGAAGCTTAAGTAGTAAATCGCTAGTTAGCTGTATAATATATATATGTGTGATATATTCTTAGAACCTGAAAGAGAGACGTTTGATTACTTACAATACCCAGTGGTATATTGTTGCTTCACGATAAAGTTATTTTTGTTCAGTTATTAAAACCTTTACTCGCATACCTGGATACGGAGATTAAACGGACTGAAAAAACAACAACAAAGTTTTAATTAACTTGCGATAGCTAAGAAGCGCATGAAGTACAATGTTGAAATACAGATGCAAACTGGAAGTTACATTTGGTTAATTACTAAAACCTTTTCTTAGATATCTGGGTGAGAGATTAAAAGAGACAAAAAAAAAGCAGTTTTAATTAACTTCCGATAAGTAAGAAGTACGTGTGGTACAATGTTGAAATACAAATACAAACTGAAAGTTATTTTTAATACATTTCAGAATTCCAAGACACTTTTAACCAAAGCTATTTCCCCAAATAGAATATTTCGTATTCATAAAAACAAAAACGCTCTTACCTAGGGAAATATTTTAAAATTATCCCTTCCTCAAAAAATATCATTAATTTGCGGTAGATATTTATACGGCATAATTTTTTTTTTTTTTTGCGTTTCATCTGTATATTCTATCTCTCTCCAAATTAACAATTAAAAAAGAATCCCTTAAGCGAATTTACAAAAAAAAAGCAATTTGCGAATGATATTGAAAGTGAATGAGCAAGAAACGAGATGTGATCGTGCATAACATAAGATTATCGCGTTTTTTATCAATAAGAGCGTTCGGTCCAAACTAAATCTTTCAGTTCGGAAAGTTTTCGAAACTCATAACTATTTTACATAGAATAACAACAAAAAAGAAACGTGAAACTAGCATATGCATTTTACGGTATGATGTCATGATAGTTGTGTTAGAAACAATGCTAAAAACTCGCTTCGCAATTTTAGGACTGAGAGTATGGTATAAGAGTGACGGTCAAATCCCATTATTCAGATAGTCAATAGTGGCTCAAGAGCTGGCAGAGCATTGCTGTTCATTAGCTGCTGTCTTCCTTCTAAACTATATCAGTTCGAAGTTACAGACGATTATTCCCAGATAGCTGTCTGTGAAGGTTTAGACGAAAGTTTTGAATTGTGAGACACAATATTTAAGCTTATTATTATTGTGTAGGTTTAGACGAAGTTTATAATTGTCAGATACAATATTCAAGCTTATTATTATTGTGTAAGCTTAGACGAAAGTTTATAAAATAATACTTGACAAATTTGAAAATGTAATCTTAATCCATTTCCACTTTAATAGTATGAAAACATAAATCCGTATAGAACTTCTCAGAACGCTAATAAGGTTGAAGGAAACTACATACAGCGTAAGTTATGTTTGTTGTTAAACTCAACGTGATACTTGCGCTGTGTCCATCACAGGGCGGTAACCTCGAATTTTATATACACCCACTATATTACCGCTGTTTCACTAGGGGGAGGTGTATATTACACATCAATAATAAGCTTAAATATTGTGTCTCACAATTCAAAACTTTCGTATAAACTTACACAATAATAATTAGCTTGAATATTGTGTCTGATAATTATAAACTTCCGTCTAAACCTACACAATAATAATAAGCTTAAATATTGTGTCTGATAATTATAAACTTTCGTCTAACCCTACACAATAATAATAAGCTTAAATATTGTGTCTGATAATTATAAACTTTCGTTTAAACCTACACAATAATAATAAGCTTAAATATTGTGTCTCACAATTCAAAACTTTCGTCTAAACTTACACAATAATAATAAGCTTGAATATTGTGTCTGACAATTATAAACTTCCGTCTAAACCTACACAATAATAATAAGCTTAAATATTGTGTCTGATAAAATGCCTGCTCAGAACGCAATATTTTTAACTTATAACGAAAGAATACTCAATAGTTTGACCAGCCATGAAAAACCTGACTACATCACACTCAAGAGATATGAAAGCCATTTACGAAGATTTTGTTGATGTTCTGATATGCAGGCTCATCTTACTTTTGTTGCAAATTCAGGTTATTAAACAGAAACCTACACAGTTGGTTATATGTTATCTACCTACCGAGGGTATCGAAACCCGAATTTTAGCACCGCAAGCCTGCAGACTTACAGCTGCGCCGCTAAGAGGAAAGCTGTAAATTTGGGTATGAACATTTTATAACTTGGATAGTACGAAATCAATCTGACAGAATTATTTTCAAATTGATTAATTATGTACGTTTCCCTGTAATTGGAAGTTATCATGCATAAACCACCGTGTTGTTTCGTATCTTAATATATTATTTTCTATTATATACATCAATTTTTAGTGTCAGTGTGAAAAACGGTTAAAAAAATGGTTTGTTATTAATACATCATTGTGGATCAAGATGTTGACATTTTTATTTTATTTGAGATCATACATGGAGTTGAACGCGCTTTTAAAATGAAACATTATCATGTGAAAAAAATACATTAGTATGCTTTCTCTCCACGGGCAGTATACCATCCACGTAACTGGGGTCCAAGCTACGGAATACCACTATTTCTGTTCATACCATCGTTCATGCTACAGTGATTTCCTCTAATAGAAAATACAAGTGACGACCTTGATGACTCATCCAGTTCCGTGAAAAACCAAGAGGGGCGAAACCTAATTCCCTTGATCAACGTTCTATGCTAAAAATAAACCCTGAAATACATTGAAAATTATTAAGCATGATGTGCTCGCTTATCAAAATACCATGCTGCACAAACCTCACAGATGGTTTTAGTTCATATGTGATTATAAGTTGGTGTAGAAACATAACATTAAGTTAGTCACATAATAGTAAGTTAAGTTAATCCTGATAAAAAACGTCTGGGCTGAAAATTGACGAAAGTAAAGAATACATTGTGCATAACTAAATTTTGTGACTAATTCATATATAGCTTTTTCTTACTTCTAAGAGAAGTTTTTCAATTGCAAATTCACACATTTCTCGGTGTGTTGGTACCTTTTTACACAAGTCATGTTATTAATCTATTTATCTTATGTATGGATCCGTTTCTACCCATTGAGCTAAATATAAGATATCAGATAATCTTTGCAGATCTGAAGAAATATGTGTGCTAATAGGTAACATGTTAATTCATAATATATCTGAAAAATATGTAGCAACCTAAATAAAATATGTCTCAAACATTTTTATTAATAAATATAAGTCCAAGGTTGTGTATAAGTATTCTGTAAATATAAATAATAATAGTAGAATTACATAAAAATAACCAACTTATTTTGTTTACATACTGAATAATAACACATATATATCAAAACATCAGTAGAAACGATTAAACAATCTTGGTAAAATATCCCACTTATCCCTTGAATCAGTGATATTTTTTTTTTATGAGCCGCTAGTTATTCTCTATGAAGCTTAGGCTTATTGTAACGTCGATTACTGTGAAATGCTGAATATGCACTAATAGAAACGCATTAATGCAAATAAATTTAATGATTCGTAAACTGCATGGAACTGTAGTGTAAATGATTGGAGTATTTATGTACTTTGTAAGTAACAGTCAATTTCAATTCTGTTTATAGTTATTTTAATTAAATCATATTGGTTGTAGTGTTTAAGGTTTTAAATTTTTTATCGAATACAATTACACTTATAAAGATTATTTTGAGTTTATTTTGTGGATATAAGACTAACTAATTCCGATGATCATGAAAATATTATTGGAGTTACTTCAAAATTATAGTTAGAAAGAGGACATTGATGCTAATCATTATAGATATTATGTTTTTTGTGTATTGATTTTTAACACTAAATATTATTTCTTGTCATTTTGATAAACAGGACAATCTCCACAGATGTATATTTCAATTATAACTTATTTCAGTCCTGATTTATGATATTTATTACCTCACCTTTGACCATAAGTTCTTAATAAATGTCTAAACACAAATGCCCCCCAGTGGCACAGTGGTATGTCTACGGACGTACAACGCTAGAAACTGGGTTTCGATACCCGTGGTGAGCAGAGCACAGATAGCCCAATGTGTAGATTTGTGCTTAATTACAAACAAACCTAAACAAAATACATCATAATTCATAAAATTTATTGTGTATAATAAAATACTCTATTTCTCAGTGACATATATACTATGGGTCAACTAGAAGTGTTGTTTAAAAACCGTTTTGTAACATAAATGCATTTTTTTAAATTTAGATATTAATATGATAATATCAACAATACAATTTGAATGGGTTTACTAAACTGATATGTTTACAAATTAAAGCAAACTTTCAGTTTATTTGTACTTAAATTAATAAATGTTAATCTTAATTTTCAAAACAATTTCCACGTACACATGAAAAATTATACTAAGTATATGTTATTAAATGAAATAGTATCCATTCTTATCGATGATGCTTTTCCATATTACAATCAGGTTGTTAATGTCCCGATTAAAGAAATCACTTGGCTTTGAAGTAAAAAAACATGTCGATGTCCTCTTTAACACCTTCCACATTTGCATACGTTTTCCTATTAAGATGTTGTTGCAGCGAACGAAAAAGATGATAATCTGACGGTGTCATATCTGGAAAATATGGTAGGTGGGGGAGAACTTCGCAACCCAACTCCATAATCTTGTGTTGCGTCAAACGTGCCACATGTGGGCATGCATTGGCTGATGAAGGGCTTGATTTAAACGTTCCAGTTGCTAACTATAGATCTATGCTGTGGATTGGGGAGTTCGAAATGAATTATTGAGATGGTGTTGCAGCGAACAAAAAAGATGGTAATCTGATGGTACCATATATCTGGAGAATATCGTGGGTGGAGGAGAACTTCCCAACCCAACTCTATAATCTTGTGTTGCGTCAAATGTGCCACATATGAACGTGCGTTGCCGTAGAGAAGAAGAACACCTTTTCTATTGACGAGTGAAGGGCGTTTCTGATACACTTTTGTATAAAAACAAGAAAC
>NW_013665766.1:406875-413989 GCF_000517525.1 Limulus polyphemus
TTTTGGGGTCAAAAGTGATTTTTGTCTAGGACTGAGCCATTGCTTTTGGCTTTTAATATTCGCATAGAGAATCCATTTTTTATCACCGGTGACAATTCTGTCCAAAAATGGTTCACGCGCATTACACACCAGAAGAGACGAAGCAACGTTTACACGTTAGAAACAATGATCATCGGATAGTTCGTGAGGTACCCAAACACCTTCTTTATAGAGTTTCCCATATTCCTTAGTTGTTTACGTATTGTTTCATGACAAACATGCAATTTCAGGGCCATTTCACGAGTGTGTTGCCTTGGCTTAGACTCAACAAGTGTCTTCAGAGCATTAATATTAATTCCAACATGTCGGCTCCTACCACCACAGTTTTTAAGGCTAAAGTCACGTGAACGAAATTTGCTGAACTATCATTGACACTTGCGAACGTTCAAAATATTTCTATAAACTTCTTTGATATTCTTTGTTTCCCTTCTTGTATCCAAACAGCATTACATGCGACCCTCAGATTGCGAATCAAATGCCCTAACCACCTGGCCATGCGAGCCCAAAACAACTCGATCGCTTTCTACGGCGACGAATTGAAGAAACATATCCTTTCCAAAGGGCTCGAATTGTCGGGTTTCTTCTTTTTTAATGGTGTGAATCAGTATTGGTTGATTATGAACAATATATATATATATATATAACAAGAAGAATCATATATGTTCCCACGTAAGACTTCAATATCCAATTATACATTCAAAAGAAAGTGAAAAAGCAGAACATTTGTCAAGAATATACATATTCATTTATTGACGACCAAATTACTATGGCAACATGCACTCTTTCTCTCCGTGTGATTTGAAGGGGGAAAAGAAAAGTGAAACAAATTTTCCTTTCGCATATATATATAGTTTGCTAGTAAACTCATACCATGCCTGATTTATCTTCTTTTTAAGCGTGATTGCTTTGGCTGAAAAAATCAAGTAATTATTTTATTTACTTGTGTTTACTGTTTCAGCTAGTTTTATTCACGAGAAACACCCAGAGCAACAATATTGAGAGAAAAAGCTTTTACAAAATGCTGATTTTTTTATTTCGAGGAAAAGAAAACATATTTTTGCTATCACTGATATCAACTGACAAACTGTTGTGCGAAATTATACCTAACAATGCGGAGTGAGACTACTTATTTACTTACAAGTTAGATAAAAGCTGTAAGTTTGGTTATTCAAGGTGTAATACTGATATTAATGAAAAATTTACATTTTAGATATGAAAATAATTTTCTTTGAAACTTGGTTGGTATCATATAACGGAGATTTTAGTGTTTTATGATATATCTTTGATATCATATTAATAGCAGTTGAGAGGAAACTACATAGTAGTTAGAGACCTTTAATCAGAAAGATGTTTCACGTATAACTTAGTTACTAATTACTGTTATTTGTTAGTTGAGTCACTGGAAATTAAAATACCTTTTCCACTGAAAAAGTGTGATATGTTCTTTTTTTTAAGGATTAAAAGTTCATTTCTTTTCTTCAAGAACATCGAATAGAGGGAGCTGTTAAATAAGTTATGGTTTCACCTAGGGAAATTGTTTAATGATAATCAAAAAGTTAGTTTAAAATTCTCAGCAAAGAATTACTAAGAGTGAGAACAATTTATTATGAAGTTAGATTTTTTATCTGTGATTCGTTATTTTAAGATTTTAACCCATAGGATTCTGAACTTGTAAATAAAAAGATTATCCTGGTGAACATGCATTAGCTCATAGTAATCATTAAGTTTTAATTTGTAAAGTTTACTGTGGTTTATCGCTATACATCTCTACAACCAGTCCAATATTTCAAAAAGTCACTAGACCACACAGCTACATTACAAACTTCAAATTTTTTATACTGTTTTGCTAATTTAATTTATCTGACATCAGTTTTACGTCTGTTATCTGAGTTGCTAATATAGTTTCATCTGACACCAGTTTTACGTCTGTTATCTGAGTTGCTAATATAGTTTCATCTGACACCAGTTTTACGTCTGTTATCTGAGTTGCTAATATAGTTTCATCTGACACCAGTTTTACGTCTGTTATCTGAGTTGCTAATATAGTTTCATCTGACACCAGTTTTACGTCTGTTATCTGAGTTTACTCCACAACAGGTTCTCTCTGCAGCTTGGCTCAGATTCGTTAAATATAATTTCAAAATGGAAAGCTGTGCTACAAAGTTTCTACACTTATATGTTGTTTTTTTATAGTGGGAGGGTGCTTGTTTATTGGATTTCGCACAAAGCTACACGAAGATTACACGCTTTACTTTTCCAATGATAGAGTAGATGGAAGGAAGCTAGTCAACCTCCACTGCTAATCCTTATATTACTCTTATAACGCACCCCTGGCTTCAAGACACGGAGCGCGAGTTTTTATCTTTGTTTTTCGGCGCTAATGGAACACGAATTACAGTAGTTTAGCTCCACAGCCTGGCACGCTAACCTCTTGGTCAAGCTCAACCCTTAACTCTTCTTGTACATGCAATATTTAGTATGACTACTTAATTAGAGAGAACCACATTTTTGTGACCAAGATCATATTAAAAAGGTACAATTACTTTGATACACTGAAATTTAAGGGTTCCTGTATCACCCTTTTAACAGCCAAAGTTTAAACTCTCCAATCCTGTCAGTTTGTATTTTGATGCAGTTTTCTTATAAACTGTTCACAAAACCAAAATTAGCTTGTTGATAATTAGAATAAAAAGATCTTATAAAAACAAATCACTAAACACTTTTTCAAATTTTCTTTGAAGTAAGAGTAAATAAAAAACGCTAAAATAACCATGCTAACAAGAAACAATTCGTATGACTGATTACCGAACAAAAAATATTGTTATCCTAAACACATAATTAACTGAATGAGTTTTTCAATTTGTTAGTTTATGAACAATAAAAAAAGACGATTTCTTAACTTTGGTTACAGATCTCATATTTCATTTGTTTGTTACTGTAATGGAGATGAATTAGATATTTGTTCTAAGATATCACTAACATATTTACTATGCTATACTTCTCAAGATTTCTCATATTTATCTCACAGGGTGTGGTGGCACATAACAAAATATATTTCTGTTATACCATGAACGTGTTTCTTTACACAAAAGGCAGATCAATACCTACAAAATGTTGTTCGTTTAAAGGTAAGGTTTGAAATTAGTTACCCCCTGTAGATGTTTTCCATGGAAACTTTTGGTAAATCTATTACCGAATAAACATTCTGGTTTACGTACGGTGTCATAATGTTAGGAACTGGGAACAATGATGGATCAATAATGCAAATTTTAAGAGTACCTTGGTGTACCAAGTTTTTCTAGTCAGCTATATTATGCATACAATGGGAAAAGGTTTTGATTTAGTACACGTGCCTTCAGGAAGTCTAATAACATCTCATTCGGTAACATACTTCGGTTACATCCTATGTATTACGTCAACGGATTCTACGTGTGGCAACATTTTATTCTTTATCAAATTCATACGACAACCTGACGAACTGTAAAAGTTAAGGAACAAACAAAAACAGGAGCTAAGAGCACATTTACATGGTGATATTGGCTGGTCTAATCATGCGATAAACCTTTGAAACTGTGCTCTTTACATAATCCTTGTTTTACTTTGTTCTTCATGAGAGTTACTAGTAACTTCGAAGGAAATTTGTTCTATAGTTCTCAAGAGTGAACGTTAAAATCTTTGCTTCTGGAAAGAGTGCCTCAAAGTAAATACATATACAATTAATAAAGTAATTACTGCTAAGTATTTATGGTTTTCATATTCACCTTATCTTTGTAACTGTGAAGAACAGTAATAAATATAAAGTAACCTTATCACACAACAATATACCGGTTAGAAACCCAAACACTACACGTTTAATTGTATTGCAAAACTTAAAGTACAGTTAGGCTTTTCAAATTATCAAGCATTTGGTAATTTCTTCAATTAAAGAAATGCAATTTTGTCAGAAAAGATGGTAACATTTCTAAGAACTTATAACTGAAAGCAAAGAAGAATATATAAAAAAAATTGCCAGCCGCACTGTATCTGTTATATCCAGTACCGACAAGTTTGAAATGTATTCACTAAACCGATCTGTTGTAAGATTTGAAAACTTCAATTTCCATATGGATTATGTAGGTGAACTTATATTAGGGATATTTTAACATCCAACAAAAATACGTATTTTAAGTTTATGGGAAATTTTTCATATATATACAACAGTCCACGAAACAATAAATAGTTGATTGATAAACGATAAATAGTTACTCAACGTTCCGTATTAAATAAAGAACTTATTAAAGTATATCTGGGAGTGTTGTTCACCTGGAATATATTTTGAAATTCTTGAAATGAATATTGTTGCCTTTGGATATTTCTGTATATGTGAATGTTACCAAAAATACGTTAATAATTATTTGAATATTTAAATATTTTAGAAATAACTAAGAACTTAGTTAGAAATTCAACATACAAAGATGATATTAGGCTAAGTAACACAGATATCAAGTTATCTTTCAGCTAAATAATCAAATGTGCGACTAATGGCTGAATATTTAGGTTTCACAATTAAAGAGTCATATTAGGAAAATATTTATACAGTATTCTCTATTGCACTGATTTCCATCAGTGTAATCGGGTAGGATCCTCAGAATAACAGGCGATTCAAGCAGAAAATGTTATGCAAAGTTAAACAATATTCTTCAACTTTGACTGAGTTGTGAAAAGCGAGTATCGAATCCCTCTTTTAGAGTTACAAGCCCTCACGCTTACTGAAAAAGTAAAACAGTGTGTAACAATGGGAAATAATCTTTATTGATCCAACAAAACAATCAGAAGTGACGAGTGTGATGAAGGAAGGCGCCTTTACCGGAGAGTAAGAGTGATCAGAAAGGTACGTAAAAATATATCAACAAACTGTTTCAGAGTGGGGACAGCATTATAAACGAAAAATAATACTATTCTTTTCCACATAACAATGAAGGTTGTATACTCAACGTATCACCTGACTCGTCAGTGAAAATAATCGATGTCTACTTTCATACATACGACTTGCTTTACATAAATCTTCTCCACTAAAGAGCTCCCATAACACTATAGGTGATTGATCCAGAACAATATGTAACTGTGACGAAAGGAACGTAACCGTTTACTTAACCAAAGTTCTATGTTAACTTTAGGCTTGCTTATAAGCCTTAAAATTTTGAACATGCTTAGGCGGAATAGAATTAAACAAAGAGGGTAGAAAGCACCTAGTATGTCTATATACTACATTTATGTAGCCGTACTGTTCTTAGCTACTCCTAATTACTGAAACTATTATTTTACATTTGAATATAGAAATACGATAACTGTTTTCGCATGATTTATAGAATGGATAGTTAAATTTGAAAGTAATTACATTATAATATTGCGTTACTTTAACTGGTTGTGGTTTAGCTACTTGTGTCTGACAAACAATGTAAGAATTTTCAATAAGGCGTCGCATCCAATTAGTAAGATTTGCATGTTCTTTCAACCTAGTGCAAATAGTCTGATCTGGTTTCTTGCATATTATATTGTGAAAATTCAAAAGTATTTTCCACTAACACTTTACTTTTTTTCAGCTAAAGGTACTAGTACATCCAAACGTGAAGAATAACAATATCAGAAAACATAAAAAGTGACGTTCAAGAAAAACCCCACGTTTTAATAATTATATCTTTAAAAGTGCTTATTCCAAGAGAAGTAATCTTACCAGCGGCTTAATTTGGTATTAGTGAAAAAGAGAAAGAGAAGGAATAAAAGCAATGCTAGGTTTCGAGAAAGCCATTAGATGGTACGATGCAGTTTTGAAACATCTCCTACCATATCCAACCATTCCTTATTAAAGCCTTTGATTCTCAATGTGTCTCTGGTGAGCTTTTATTATCCTAGAACAAAAATATTTCACGATATAACCATTTTAATACGGGATTTTCTTTCTAATTATCTGGTACTTTGGTGTAAATACCAATGATACACTGAGCATGCTTTTCACATATGACAGAAATACAACATTACCGAAGTTTAGGTAACACTTATTTTCCGATTCATCATTTGCAATTAGACATCATTAAAAATGACCATCCGCAGCAGCTAATGAAATATACTGCATGAAAAAAGACTTTGAAGCGCTTCATATTTCATCCATGCTATATTCGTAAAATCGGTATAGATTTGCTAGTAAAATAATTTTTTTGTTCGTTTTTAGAATTTCGCGGTAAGCTACTAGAGAAAAATCTGCTCTAGCCGTCCCTAATTCAGAAGTTGTAGATTAGTGGGCGAACATATAATAAACACTACCCAAAGCTTTTACCAACGAAAAATGGGACTGGTCGTCACATTATAACGCCATCACGGCTGAATGGGCGAGCATATTCATTGACGAAATTCGAGTTCGCGACTTGCGGATTTGCAGTCTAGAGTCCTAACCACTAGGCCATGCCAAGACTAGCAAAATAATAATTTATTCTAATAATAAGTTATCAAACAACGATTTATAAGCATAGTAAAGTGATTTATTTTCGGGGAAACATCCTACACGTTTCGAAAGAAAATTGGACTGAAAAAGACAAGATGTGTATAATGCGCTTCCATTCTTAAGAATAATTTGTTCACTCTCTAAGAGCAATATTAAGTATTTCATTTTGAAAAAAATATATAACATATAACATTTACACAGATGTCGCGTAAAATATACTCAAAACAACCTTTTAAATGAATAATCTATATTGACATATTTATATTACGAAAATTATTCTACACATAACTAAGAATATCAACTCATTTATCGTTTCAAAACATTGATTTCTAATCTCTGGAGGCTTTGATTTTGAAAAACAGTAGTTGTATTTGGTGTAGAGATTTTGCCAATACAATGGTTGTAAATATAAGTGCTTTTTGTAAAAAAAAATCAAATACAGTTAAAATTTCTTTAAAAAACATTAAAATTATACGTCTATACATTAGTTCATCGATATCAGCAAATACACTGAAACATATCTTCATGTTTTTTTAAAATAATTGGTTGTTCTCGTTGACGTTCAAGATAAATATTTTGTGGTCATATTAATTCTTG
>NW_013665766.1:413999-423058 GCF_000517525.1 Limulus polyphemus
AAATTATACGTCTATACATTAGTTCATCGATATCAGACAAATACACTAGAAACTATATCTTCATTAGTTTTTTAAATAATTGGTTGTTCTCGTTGACGTTCAAGATAAATATTTTGTGGTCATATTAATTCTTGCCTTACTTCGAATACTCTCAGACTGATGATACCGAGTAAAGATTGTGAAACGTAGTAGTTTGTTTTCTTTAGAGCTTGGTTTAGCCATAATTCTTAAAAATACGGTTAATGATGTAATTAGGTTAGCAAAATCTACAAACTTATATGCATATTAGGTTTGCTTGAAAGACAAACAAGCATTTCCTAGATGTTTTGAAAACTTTTCCCTATCTCTGCCAGTTCGATTGTGTTAGTGTCCACATTCTAAACTAATTATCAAAAATAAACAAAAATATATAACCATGTATTTATATTTCTTTCTTACTGATTCTTTTGAATCATATAATTAACGTCTTTATTACGCTTACTAATGCCCATATTATCATTTTTATTATTACTTTCTCCCTTAAAGAATCGAAAGACAATGCAATTCTCATTTATTTAACGAACAATGGACAAAAAGAAAAGGTTAAACTAATTATAAAATAGACTAATTTAATGTTTCACCGAGAAAGTAGAATCAGTTGAAAATCCTTAAATAGTTACTACTTCAGAGAAAAAAATAAAATATTACTGAAATGTATGTGCAAGAAACGCGCAAATGTAAAACAAAACTTATAAATTAGGTGGACAAATACACAAACTATAGATGTTTCTTTATCTTGTTCAAAGTTAAGTCCACTTATATGTGCGACGTATTGCCATTTCTGAGCAACGTTTTCCTAACTAGTTTATGGAAATGACAATTTTATAAAGTCCCAAACACAAGATTCGCATTGTTCATGAAAGCTAGTATCTGCTTGCACTTAATACATCGTTTGAACGTGAATTAGTCACTGTATAAGTTCTTTTTAAACACCAATGATAGAGTAGCCAGTCAATACATTAAATTAAAATAAAACAGAACACCCAAATGAAGTGCTTCTTAGTTTTTTTTATTAATTGGTGATTAAGTTTTGATCGCCACAAGAAAATGGTGGTTGCAACATTCAAGTAAAAAACTAAAGCATTTGTGTTCATTGTCTTCTTACTTGTGGGATAAACATTCGGTATTAAACGAATTTAAAGCACGGCATGCTGAACCCATTTATCTCATAAAATATGCATTAATATGTTGGAGCTTATTGTAAAGCATTATGAATATACTGAAAGCTTCTCTCTCACACTAACATTATAAGACGTTGTTAGACAGAGAGGCTACATACTCTTGGGTAAATAACAAGTTATAACATTCTCGACTGTTTTTCAATGACATAGTTGTAAAAGAACGAATAAGAATACAAAAATAAATTATAGCATCAAAACTCAACACGAACACTTAGTTCGGTAGCAATCTGTTTAAAATAACAAGAAACTTTAATAACGCTAGCAGCAAGTCTGTGTGACATGATAATTAACTTCCATAAAATATGTACACCTTATAATAGAGTTCACAACAAATTAAGAAAATGTTTACTTATTTTAACTAATTATTATTTTGTAATGCCAAATGTTCTACTTAAATGTTTATTGGTTTAGAACTATGCCATTAGTATTACATTAGGTTTCATGTTAAACTAGACTTAACTTTAGATAACAACACAAAATACAGAACTAGGGTTCTCAGTGCAAATCAAATGATGCGTCTTTTGTTGTCTAAATAATCGTTATGTTGTTATCATTGAAGAATAACGTAGCGATAATAATAAGTCTTTTCTTAGGTGATGTTTTCGATATTTCTTTTGTACGTTTTATGCAATTATGGATAAGATGTTCCGGCAAAATGTTGTTTCTATACTTGATTTTTGCTGTGGTTCTAGCCAATTATGAATAATTAAGATGTTCCGGCAAGATGTTGTTTCTATACTTGATTTTTGTTGTGGTTCTAGTTAATTATTATTTATATAAAGCACACAGGAAATTACGTTTATTGTAAGGTATCCTAACTACATCATTCCTATTCCCTGCTTAAGTTATAGATGCGGTTTTCGTTAAATTAATAGATATTATATCCTTCCATTATAGTACGATTTCTTATTTAACCAACAAGTACGTAAGCTGCTCTACGAAGTTTATAACATTTCCCTAGTAAAGAGATTTCACTTTAATATTGCAATTTACATTCATGCTTTGAAAGGTACAAGACATGAGTTGTGAATTTCCTATGTCATCGACTTTGTCATATCTTTCTTCATGTTGTTGTTGTTGTTTGTAGTTATGCACAAAGCTACACAATGGGCTATCTGTGCTCTGTCCACCACGGGCATCGAAATCCCGGTTTCTAGCGTTGTAAGTCCGCAGACTTACCGCTGTGCCACTGGGGGGCATTTCTTTATGTTTATGAGAGGTATGATGGAGGTAGGAGTATCGGCATAGTAGAAGAATGAAATAAATGATGGAAAGGAAGAAATATTCGTTAGTAGAGAATTGACCCTTATAGATATTCCTGTTTCTTCTCATGATCAATATGAAACTTCACATCATTTCGATTTGTACAAAAGTGAGCACCATCAATTTACTTTTAACAATATATGAATAATATATAGTAATAATAAAGTTTAAATATGAGATTATTACACACAAACAAAACTCTTCTCCTGTTCTAATTGTTGTTAATCAACATTCACAAAACATTACTCAAAATCAAAATCCGGTTCATCAGTAAAAATCATGATTTGATACTTCGGTTTTGCGAGGACATTTTTACTTTAGTATTTTATTACTGTTTTACCAGTTCTTTGATTCCTTTGTCCAATATGATTACACAGACAGATATATATTGCACATATGTATTAGTACACCAGAAACTTAAATTTCTATTAAATCAAAACCCTAAAAATTTAAACTACTTGGTAGAAGTGAATTTGTCACAACTAAGCGCCCCCAAGTGGTTCAGCGGTAAATCTGAAGGCTTATAACGTTAAGAATCGGGTTGTTATATTTGTGGTGGGCGCAGAACAGATATCCCATTATGTAGCTTTGTGCTTAACTATGACGAAACAAACGTAACTCAGCAAAATATTCTCCATATTTGTTTCTCATTCAAATTTTTTGATCTGTGGTCTTTTTTTTGTATGTTCGGTGATAGGTTTTAAGCTACATATCGGCATTTTATTAACTTTTGTGTATAATTTCGCCTTGCTTTCAAAAACAATTTCCAAATATTTTTCTAACTTTATTGTATATTAGAATTTATAGCTTACGTTGTTCTACAAATATAATATTTATAACTGATGTTTTGAGAAATATTTTAACGGGTAAAGTGCGAATAAGATCGATTTAGGATTTAAACAACAGGGTATTTATTATAACTGCTACAAATGTGATGATTATTGAATTACCCCTATATAAAAACTTATATCTTGCTATACATTGACATAAATATATCATCCTTTATGCCCCTCAATAAATTTACGTAATCCATTGGTTTTATTCTTCTAACGTGGAGGACTTACTCGTTTAATTCTTCGATCATAGTCACATTATAGTGTAATCGTTTTTTACTCAGCCATAAACGTTTATATTTAGAAGTTATTAATGATTTACATAACAATACTTATTCTACATTAAAATCAGTTTTTCTAAAGTGTACGAATTTCTTTGAGTTTGGTTTGAGTTATGGTATGCATATAAGTAATTTTTCTAAACTGTCTGAGATCGAGTATTTTTATCTTTCATTATACATCATCCAGATTTCAAACCAAACTGGTTGTAGCCTATAATGGTTACATTTTTTTTATAATTTTTTGCTATGTGTGATTAAATCTCCTAAACAAAAAATAAATGGTTTAAACCCAAAATTTTCTAAACGAATGATTCAGTGTTTTCGTCAGCCATTAATATCGATTTTGTTATCGTGACTTTTTGTCTTCACACATTTGCAAGTTAGAGTAATCATATAAGTACAGGCCATTTATTTCCCTAACGACCCCTAATATCGATTACATATGTAACCCCTCTTTTATTACCTTCTCTTTACATTATAAGGAACACCTCCCCCCCTCCTCGAGCTACTCTAGGTAAAATAACGAGTTCCGACATTTAAGTCTGTTCCGATTTTTGTATTTTGCTAAATAACCTGTTTTATGTCTTCTTGTCACGCAGAAATTCTCACAGTTTGTAATTTCATATACATTTGTGAAATGAAGCAAATGTATGAGGGGTTCCTATTATAATACAACTGCATTGATCCCCACTACCACGAGATTATTAATTGCGAATCTCTCACAAAGAGAGAGAGAGAGAGAAAAATAGAAATAAGTTTCCAAGTAACGTGCACTGCAGTACAAGAGAGTGAGGAGGGAAGCTGTCATTACTAGATATTATCCATGGAAGGCTCCTGGTCGTTGTTGTATGATTTATGTCGTGTTTTGTCAGCAATAACTGTGTAATCAGTATAGATACAGACAACCCCTTTCACCCACACTCCTAAGGCCTTCGCATAGCAGTGCAAGCATGCGTAAAGCGTCTATTTGTGAATGTAATACTGTTAATTCAAGATAGGTTTTTACTTATGATGCTATTTTAAAAATAAACATGAAGTCATCTTAGTTTCTAGATTAGATATTCTTAACAAAAAACAGTGAACAATAGAAACGTGTCATTTTAGCCTCTTTATAGTTTCAAAAGTGAATCATTTGGACAAATAAAGTAACACTTTTTATTGCTGTGCAGTAAAGATTTTTCACATTTAATTTTGTTTTACACTAAATTAAACTTCGATAGTTTCTTTATAGATGTACATTTAGCTTCTTTTTACTGAAGGTTATAGTTGTATTTTATCGTATAGCGTTTGCATTTCTTTTGAGAAATGCATTAAACACAATCCAAGCTAGACGTCTAAATGTATTAGATAATCTCATGAATTTCCTTTATTACAAAAATACAGCCTCTAAGTAAAACATATATCTATAAAAAATTTAATTAATACACTTGAAATCAAAATTCATAGAGCTTTGTAAATTTTCGTGTTGTACTGCATTCGAATAACTATTATATTGAGTAGAATACTTTATTGAAATCATAGTACCGAATACTTCACACAAAAATTGACATGAGTTGTTTAAAAGTTGATAAATATTATCATTAAAGATATTACCTTACTTTTAACCAATACTTACTAATGACTCCAAACAACAAAGTTATGCTTCTTTAAGGTTCTAAGATGAACTCCATGAAAAATATTTTTTTGGTAACCTACACTCTAAACTATATCAAGTATATTACAAGGAAAACGTACATCTTCTGTCACCATCTTGGCTACTTATGTTGATGATGTTATCGATTTTGTCGATTAACAAATCTTTCAATAGTTTTATATGAACATTTTAATACGCTAAAACTATTGTTTCTTAATGACTAATAGCAAGTGAAACTAAAGTACTTAGTTCTCTGTCAGTCTAAATACGACATTAAGAACTTAGAATCATTGCAGGTTATATATATATATATCAGGACAGTATCTTTACAAATTTTTCATGACTCATAACAACAACAATTTTTCATATTCTACTACAACTAATAAATCAAGTGGTAAAAGAAGAGAGTTCACGAAGTACTATAACTAATTAGAAAATATATAGTTTCAGTCTTCAGTACGATTATAGCAGCAAAAATACAGCTCACTTAAAAAAAATAAGTCAGTGAAATTTAAACTTTTTCAAGCTAGATACATATACCTTTCATGTGCTTTTAGCTAAACAATAGGTAATTAATGTTGCGTATACTGGATATCTAAATATATTTTGAGTCTAAACTAAACATTTGAATAACACACGTTATTTAGACGATACGGTAACAAGGAAAAGGTTAAGCAACAGAGAAAAAGCTTTCACTTTGTAAGTTCTGTAAATCGCTTGTATTTTTGCATCATAGAACATATCTGAGGAAAATTAATCTATACAATAAACTAAGGCCATGTGAAAGTTGAAACTCTGGAGTAATACGAAATGCAGTAGAAACAATATCATTGTTAAAGGAAAATAACAAACAAAATTTCACAATTTATATTGCTAACAAAGGAAAAATAGCGAACTCTATACGTAACTTAACTGTGTGAATAAATATATGAAGCTAAATGCACATTTACCGATTGGTATATATATATATACTGAATGAACTAATGAACGACATGACAATTAAATGATTGTTTGTTTGTTTGTAGTTAAGCACAAAGCTACACAAAGAGCTATCTTTGCTCCGCCCACCACGGGTATCGAAATCCGAATTCTAGCGTTGTAAGTCCACAGACATACCGCTGGGCCACTGGGGGGGGGGGATTAAATGAAATACTTATCAAACCCTGAATATTGTTGTAAAATACTTACTCTATTTTATTGATAGATAAATAAATACATAAAATACTTATCTGTATCAAATGCCAAGTATTATTGTGAGTTATCTTCTCCAGTTTCATGATAAATAAGTAGAACAAATACTTCTGTAATCTAATATTCATTTTTTTTTTACATTTCTTTTCCTAGATATATATATTCCCCAAAATATACCCATAATGTAATGACGGCCAAATGCTAACTCACTGTATTATTCATAATAAAATTTACTTCTGAGGTTTAAGCCAAATCAGCGGTTAACGGAATATAAGCCTAAAATGTCTACGTTTAGCTTGTAGTTTGAAGTTTAAAACTATTGGTAATGTAAAAACAAGTATTCTGATGCTAATACCTGCAAGATAAAATATTTAGTTATAATTTTCCATAACGGCTTACGAGGCCTAAATCACCAACCTTCGTAAATTAAAAAATAATAAGTATTTTGTTTGTTATTAAGCACAAAGCGACACAAAGGGCTATCTGTGCTCTGCCCACCACAGGTATCGAAACCAGGTTTCTAGCAGTATAAGTCGGCAAACATACTGCTGTGCCACTGAGGGGGGCTAAAGTATTTTAGTTATCTATTTAGTTATTTTATCATTATTGTTTATTTGAGCGCAAAACTATACACTGGACCATCTACGCTGTGTCTGCTGCGGAAATATGTTGTTGTAAAGCACTGTAAATTAAGCTGTATTTCTGTTTTATTTAAAGGTTTGATAATGAAAATAAACATATTTGTAATACCTTAAGGAAAATTTGCGTATCTGCGAATAAGAATCCGTTTTATTTTTATACAAATTTATCGTATAATAGAAATGTAATTATTGTCTTTTGACGTGGAAAACGTACGTTTTTTGTTTTTTTTTACATTTTAGTATATTTTCTTTTATATGTATTTTTTTAAACAGACAATATTTTTCAAAATAAAATTTGATCATTCTTTTGATCGGATATATTTTACCACTGTTTACCACCAGATATATTTTCATTTGCTTCAAAATATAAATCTCTTTCGTTTCTTTATACTGCGCAATGGAAAAAAAATATGAAAGAAAATTAACACGAAGAATAAGAAAATCCTATTGCATCCAGTTTTTTCGTACAATGGCTACTACAGCAAATATGTTTACTCTTCACCTTCTCTACTTGTGCAGCTGTAGTGCTAGCTGGTATGCCGTGAGAGACAATCACCATGGATCGTTAGCCCACACCACTCAAACTCCACCAAGCCCTGAAAAAAAAAACACGAAAAAAAACTATGTTCTAGTTGTAATACATCGTTAGAGCGTCTCTCCTGAATTTTGAGTGGATGTTTTTTAACACTTGTACTTCATGGAGGAGTTCTATAAAATATATAGAATCATAATCTGAAGCTTCGGTTTTTGAACTCAAAAGAAGTTATTGTAGATTCACTGCGAAAATTCAATATTCTTCTTCTCTGTAACTTTGAGGAGTAACAAGGAAGATGAATTCATAATTTGTCTTGTGTATGAGAACTGTTTTATGTATAGTTTGTAAATGTTCGAAAATTCTGTAATAAACTGTGATAAATAGTATCAATCTTGTAAAGACTGCCTATAAGATTCATAAAACATACTTATTATGCTTACTATCAATTTTACTTTAATATGAAATTATATGTTATTTGTATATCAATGCACTTCTAATAGCATCCTTACAAATTACTTTTAAAGAAGTGAAACACTTTCTCTTGTCCAACCAAAAATCAAAATAATAAGAAAATACAACCAGCTTTTTAAAACAAATGTTTGCTTTAAAATTTTTAACTTTATTGTAGGTATTTTTTAAAATAATAATAGTGCATATAACGCTCAGAATTTTGTAACATAGCGATATCTCCTAACAAAGTTTTGATAAATGTGTGGGTATTTTGAAAATATCCCGTCCAAGTTCGTCAAAATGTTATCAGTAATATGGTACGCTCTTCCTTTCACGATGAGAATATTTTACCACAATGACGAAAGTATTGTTTTTGGACGAAATTATAATACGTATAACGATACAAATATTTTATACTTGAAATAGTAGCTATGAATTATTTCACTTCATGATTACTCCTGTACATTATTTAAGATTTTATCAGCATAAAATTCTAATGAAACAGAAATGACTATAAACTGTGTAATGCATAGTTTGTCCTGTTTCAACTATATATCGTATCCTATTATATCTTATATTACATGGTGTACGAAAAGTCTGGAACCATAAGTGGTTTGCAACTTTTCATAATTTCATATACGTGACTGATTAGGGCGCTGTCAAAGCATGAGAAGATCGAGTTAATCCTGCTGTTAATCCAAACATGTTTCGAATTACAAGGACAGTATGTGGAACTCATTCTGTAAAATTCGTTGAGATGCCTATGGTTTCAGACGTTTTTGACACTATGTATATACTATCTTATATTATATTATGTATCATATTACATTACAACTATATTATATTTAAAACTGCTTACACCTGTATGGGTAATAAAGCCTTTTGGTTTTTGTTGTCTTCATACTAGTTCGTGAACATTTATTTGAAACCTTTTTGATTACATTTTGCAACGCATAATAGAAAGTCGGCAAAATATAATTTATTTCTATTTAATATATATATATATATATAT
>NW_013665766.1:423864-425366 GCF_000517525.1 Limulus polyphemus
ACATTAAGATAAATTAGAAAAAAAGTCTTAATAAAATCACTTACACCAAGATAAATTAGAAAAAAGTCTTAATAAAATCATTTACATTAAGATAAATTAGAAAAAAAGTCTTAATAAAATCACTTACACCAAGATAAATTAGAAAAAAAGTCTTAATAAAGTCATTTACATTAAGATAAATTAGAAAAAAAAAGACTTAATAAAATCACTTACACCAAGATAAATTAAAAAAAAAAAAAATCACTTACACCAAGATAAGATAAATTACACTAAGATAAATTAGAAAAAGTCTTAATAAAATCACTTACAGGAATATATATATTTTATACATTTCTTAATAAAATCACCTACATTAACATAATTTTATGATTACTATAAAATTTGTGAGCATAACATATTTAGAAGACAGTTTGTTGTCAAGTAAAACACAACCCAAAGGGCTCTCTGCGCTCTGCCCACCGCGGGTATCGAAATCCGATTTGTATCTCATTTCAAACCTCAGACTTACCGTTCGGTAAACGGGAGAGAGAATTATAAGACAGTAACTCTTCAAAATGTATATGTTTAAATTTAAACTTATTTGTACGAAGATTACTTTATAATATTTCATAATTCTATTGCGGATATGTTTCACACTTTTCTGGGTATAACCACTGTATCAGTACTTTACACCCATAAAGGTGTGAAAATACATTTTTGTTTTAGAGTTTACAATTCCACAATATAGAAAATTTCATTAAACCCAAAATTTCGGGATACAAAGTTTCGCCCCCAACGGCACAACGGTATATCTGCTGACTCACACCGCTAGAAACCGGGTGTCGACACCCGTGATGTAATTTGTGCTTAATATCAAACAAACATACAAAGTCTCACACAATATATTGAAAGTTTGGGTTCAAATATAATACTATATTGGTGCTCTATTAATCGTCATTTCTAAACAACGTTTTGCTGTTCATTTTTAATGTTAATAATCCATGGGCTTTACAAAATATTTGATTTTCTGAAAATCAGACGCGGTAGCTGCGAAATGCTGGATACACTTTACAATCTTTAATGTCTAGTCAACCTTTAATGATTTTCCTTTCCCATTTTTATGTGTTTAATTATACGGGTTAATAGATATCTAACTTTAGGAACTCAATGACAGACCTATCATAATATATATATATATAGTATTAATTGATTAGCCTGGAACGTCCTAGAGATTGGGGCTCTCGACTCGTAATCGGTGGGTCACGGGATCGAAACCTGTCGTCGAACATACTATCTCTCTCTCTCTCTCAGCCGTAAGGACTTACAATGAAACGCCCAACCTCACTATTCAGTGGTAAATAGATCCAAAGTTGACGGTGGGTGGTGTTGACTAGCTGTCTACCTTCTAGTATATCACTTCAATTAGCGACCGTTAGTGCAAACAGCTCTCGAGTAGTTTTACGCGAAATTCAATAAACAAACAAACAAAAATTACCCACAGCTAAAAATCTTTGATATCAAAG
>NW_013665766.1:426014-432699 GCF_000517525.1 Limulus polyphemus
TTCAGTGGTAAATAGATCCAAAAGTTGACGGTGGGTGGTGTTGACTGGCTGTCTACCTTCTAGTATATCACTTCAGTTGACGATGGGTGGTGTTGACTGGCTGTCTACCTTCTAGTATATCACTTCAGTTGACGATGGGTGGTGTTGACTAGCTGTCTACCTTCTAGTATATCACTTCAGTTGACGGTGGGTGGTGTTGACTAGCTGTCTACCTTCTAGTATATTATAACAATTAGCGACCGTTAGTGCAAACAGCTCTCGAGTAGTTTTACGCGAAATTCAATAAACAAACAAACAAAAATTACCCACAGCTAAAAATCTTTGATATCAAAGGAATTATATTTCTGCATCTATAAAAATCTTTCCATCTGAAATTATGTTTTTAAGAGATGCATAAAATAACATTAATCACTAAGTTTTAGTAAAAGTTTTAATACTCATAAAAAGTGTTATTAATCGTTGGAATAGCATACAAATCCACGAAATAATTTTTAGTTTTATAATGTAATTAATGATATTAGTCATTACGTTCAACGATAAAAATTGCATAAGTGGACGAAATAACTCACGTAGGTTTCGCTGAAATTATCAGTTTATTATAAAGTTATCTTTCGATAAAAACCAGCGTTAGCGTCTGATAAAACAGCGTTAAGGATCAGGTTCACAAGAGTGATAATTCACACATTCGGGTTGAGAAGAAGATATAATGTCTATGGCTTATTCCCTCCCCCATGTAAGCGAAGAGTATGTATCGTATCTCGTGTTAAAATATTAGGTACTAAGCGGTATTGGAGGACTCTATTGGTTTTCCTTAATACTTATTTATCGATAACAAAGCATTACACCCAATATTACTTAAAAATCTTTCTCATGCTAGAAATGGAAATCAATAGCTGCTGTTTCCCACATTATTGCCATCGAAAAACCTTTAGAATCATTCGATCGATTTGTATACTATAGACAGACTTTACGTGTGTGTGTGTGTATTTGTAGATCATTGTAATGTAATAACATCAAAAGTGCTTTTAAGTTTTCTAAAAATACGACGACTCCTTGAAAGCTTTGAGAACTAAGATACGTCATTTAATGCATTTTTCTCCGCTTTTAGTCCTTCAAATTCCTAGACATATTTTCCACAAATATATCCATTTTAAAATGAATTTCCTACTTAGAAAAAAAGATGTTCGTTTAAAACTATCCATAGAGGAACCACTGTATGCTATAGGTATAACTCCTATCAAATAATATCTTTCACAAAATTTGAAACAAGAATGAATCCTGTGAAAGTTCTGGTCTAATTGAAAACATTTCAAAGTTAGTGTTTCATTAGGGAAATATAATTGTTATATAATAAACTTGAAACATTATTTATGAGACAAAAATCAGTTGTTGCCGCCCGGTTGCTTCCGTATGGTTGGTGGTTTGGAATTAGGGACGGCGCCACGCTATCTGGTCTGCGCACTGACAGATGTTATGCGATGGGACATGATAAGAGGAGGAGAAGAACCTATGCTTTGGCCAGTGCTAAACTCCTCTAGCGTGTAAATCAATTAATATCGAGACAGATGTTTTTGTACCTCTTTATGACATTATGCTCTTACTTCTCTTTTTGATTACAAAATGTGTAATTGTTTAATGTTAGGTAAATGAGGACTGGTAAGATCATTGACTGAACTGCAGTATCAAAGATAATATCCTCATAATATATCTTTGAAATACATAGAAAAGGTTAGGGCAATGGGGGATCAACAGAATCAAATGGGTGTTATTAAGTTTAAAAAAATAGATATGCAGATAACAAGGTTATTACAGTTGTTTATTTTTACCACAACGCTACACAATGGGTTATCCGGTTCTCAGTCCAACGTGGGGATTCAACTCTGGATTTTAGCGTTTTAAGTCCTTTTAGTTTTAAATCATTTTTGACCTTATAAGCGAACATCATTTATGTTATGATTCAATTTGAATATCTTGATTTTTTACAATATTATTTATGAAAAAGAACAAAAACCATAATTTACTACTGAAAAAATAATAAAAAAAAATACTTGAACTTTCCTCATCACTTGCCGCAACACCAAATCAATAGCTTAATTTTGTAAGGGGGGGGGTTATAATGGCCAACCTAAATGTCTACTTTGCTTTTACTGAGTTTTATGATCTACTGTGTTATTCATTTCCTTATAATGTCTACTTTGCTTTTACTTAGTTTTATGATCTACTGTTTTATTCATGGTCTTATCATTTTCTTCACATTTTGTTGTATTTATCTATTATTTAGCTTTAAAGTTTGGTGTTAATAATAATAATAAATTACTTTTTACTTTAGTATAAACAAGATGAATAGGTAGATTTATTTTTATTATAATAAAATACAAATAATAACCAACAAAGGAAAAGACCAAGACAAGTGAAATAACAGATTTTTCTAAGACGTGAAGAATTTGTTTATTTGTGTTACAGAAAAGCCATATTGGGCTATCTGCTGTGTCTAGTGCAGGGTATCGAACCCAAGATTTTAGCGTTGTAAGTCCATAGACTTACCGCTGTCACACCAGAAAAATCAGTATGCATGGAATCAAAGTACATACAATCAGTATAAAACATATTTCTAATATCTGCTTATTCTCATATTATTAATCCGTGAAACCAAGGTCGTAGACAATATTATCTTCCTATTCTACTGAGTGTTTCGATAACAAGAATTACGTAACTACCAGATACGCTGTACTTCAGGCAATTATGATATTTTTTTTATTCAATATCAGTTAAAACAAGTTCGAAATATCATATTACAATATATCCACTTGAAACTAAAACTAGTGTTTATATGTTCCGTGAGTAAGATATAATCGTTTCTTTGATTAATGTTACTTATCATTTACTATATTGGTTAGGAAGATTAATATATATATATTAAAATATTTTGTATTAGACAGATTCGTATGCATTTCTAGCTTAGTAGATGAATTTAGGAATATCCAAAATAGTCGCACTTTGCGAGATGTTATCAGATTTACGACCGACAGTGTCGCTAAGACCGTGTGATTACTCAAATGCTTAAACAATGCATTCTAATCTTTATAGACAAGAACACAAGACAAGTATGTTTAGTAAACTATACACATTACCGAGACTATCTTTCGTTTGATCTAAGTAGGTCAACGTGCTTTGATCGGAATTTAAAATTACTTTTTTTTAAGGTGAACACTCTGGAAGCATAATAGCAAGAATAAAGGAAGACTGAAAATATCATTAACCAAAAGGCAGAATGGGAGTTAGTATTAAAATATAACTATTAGAATACACAAAAAATATTAATGATCCATACATTAGTTCCAGGTCAATTGGATGAACAGAAAAAATCGGAGGACATTTACATTTTGACTTTTGTTCGGAGAGGATGCTGCTATCAATTGTCATTGCCCTAATGATGTTGACTTGTATATTCACTGAAACGTTCATAAATAGTAAACAGTTACTTACATACTTACTTTGTCAATACGAATAATTATGAAAGAACTTACAATACCCTTCCAATTAAACTTCGTAAGTTCAAATATGCTATTTGATTCCACCTTGTCGCACGAGTCAATTGTAATAAATTTGAGACGACAGGGTATCAGTAAGAAGCTTGTTAATCCAAGCAGCAAGACAGGCTAAATTAATCTCCTCCATAACAAAGACTCAACTCATGCATATTGTTAAGTCTTCATGTTTCCACAGTTGATGTAAAACATTACGTGCATAATAGGTATTGTCTTTACAGGCATTCTTAAGAGATTTACTGATGCCACATTAATGCATTTAAGGAATGAGAAGTCTTAATATTTGTTATTTTTAAGGCCCTGATGGTATGGAATTTTATGATTAGTTTTGTAATCATAGAACACTTTTTCTTTTTCAAGCAATTGTTTTGCTATTAGCTAGTATTTCGTTCCTAAGTTCATTCTACAGTTATATAGATTAAGTAATTAAATAGTTAGCTTTTTAATTTTGGTAATACTCCAAGTGTGATTTATTTCTTGTCAGTGTACTTTTAAAAAGTGTTTAAATTATCCTCTGAACATGAGCAATTTCTAACTTAAGAGTAAAATGAAACAAACATTAGCAACTTTTATAAATGTTCGAAATTAGAGCAGTTATATATTTCCCTAAGTTTTCAATATTAATTAGTTCTTATTTCCATAACATGCCTTTTCGAGCCTTTTAATCTTGCGGTATATCCATTTTCTAAATGAAGGAAGAGTTTCAACTTTCTGTTATGAAACGTCTTCAGCAAATTAAAATATCTATTGTCACTGAATGTATATTTTGTGTATATAATACTCAAAAGTTAATTTTTATATTTCTTTACAAGTTTCAAAAATGCAGTTAACATGTATATATACATAAGAAGAACCGGTAGAAATAAAGAAATATTAGAATCATTAGATTACTTATTTAACTCATAAATATTTGCTTTCATTATTCTATATTTCACCTAAAAAATATTTTGTTTTCTGTTTCTTTACTACATATAATAGATAAGAGTCCATAAGAAGGGATTTTTTACAACTCTCCAAATTCTTTATTTACATTTATTTGTTCATTTTTACCCCTGAAATGTTGATAACCACCAACAATGCTCAAAAGCTTGTTCATAACCAATCCATCATGAAAAACTCACATTTCACTTGGCATGAATAGTAAGTATTTACTCTTCACCTTCAGTCTTTATCGAATTCATTGGAATGTTTATGCATCGTTGATTATCACGGAATAATGGATACCTTCAGGTATGAAATTCGGTGTTGTGAGCCTGTATTTCTTTACTGTTCGAAATCCAAGAATCATATTTACTCAAGATAAATGATAACAAGATCGCTCACCAGAGCAGAAGAAGTCAAATTGTGTTGTTCTCTTTCCTTCAAAAGTATTTATCAAACGCGGAATTGTTGGTAAAACTCTGTTAAAAAACCCAGTATTTAACGAGAAAAACTTCAAACAAATTCGTGCAGATTTTACACGGGTACTGCTCAAACATGGAATCCTGGACTGGTCATCAAACTGAGACATGGTTATTCTATGGATTAAAGTATTCACACCAGTTGACACTTGAAGCCTATCGATGTCTATTTCACCTGGCCTGTTTTGCTGTTGTTAGTGTTTACCTCCGAAGGCTCAGTCAGACAATCTTATCTTATCTTTGCGTTTGTGACATGTTTCAAATAGGGTACAAACACTTTGGAGATGACTTTTATGTCATCAGGTTCCAGTAGGAGTGACAAAACAATGCACATTTGGCATAGATGTTGCCCATTGACTTGACTTAAGCTTTTAGGGCTTGCGCAGTCTGATTTACTAGAATATGCAGCTGAAGTGGAACGTGGAAGATATATGTAGCTTGGATCTCTTCTATGAGTTTCATGCCATCTGCAGGAGAATTATCAGGTGTAGAGCGTTTAAAATAGAAGTAACTTATCTTTGGGGCATTTGGGACAAATGACATCATTTCCAGCAATAAATTTGAAGACATCTCCTAAGTTCACTATAACACGGTTCTAGCTTGTGCCTTTTTAATTTAGGTCCATATTTTCCATGGCATATGGCAATCTATATTCCTTCGCTAACATGACTTCAATGTGAGCCTTATGAACCACTCAGGAAACAATGTGACAAAACGTTATAGGATGCATACCTACAAAGGGTGCTTCAATTTTACTGGATAATCTATTTTTTAATGTGTAACCATATCATTAGCTCTACTTAGCAAGTAACGATGCCACCGACTGAAACTTAGGGTCATGAAATTAGTGTATATTTTTTCAGTGCTTACCTTTTGCATACTGTACATTTATATCCAAGTTAAAAGGTTTAAAGAATTCAGAATACGAAAACGACAGAATGAAACAGTCAAAGTTATTATATAAAACAATACTACATTTTAATATTAATTACATGTCATAATAAATTCTGAAGTTCTTTAGTAAAGGCATTCATGTTAAAATTGGATGCAAAGTTCGAAAACTTATCTTAAACGAAATAAAACTGCATAAGTGGGTTTATATAGGATTCAATAAATATGGAAAAACAATAATATGGCAAGAAATAAACTCATTTTCGCAAATATTACATATGCTAGTTCCATTACAAGTTGAATGACTTCTTCTACTTGGTAAATATTTATTTGTTGGCCTCCATTTGAAGGCAAAGATCCCATTTCAAATATCTTTCTCTGCATATTTATTAGTAATTATTAGATTAAAGATCTTCCTAATTACATTTTCAAATTATTCAGTCTTAGTATATACAGATTGATCTTAACTAGCCTTTAATTTAACATAATAATATTTAGTAAAATAATCTTTTGTGTATTCTTATAGTTTATTGAATTAGAAAAATGTACAATCTATTAAATGTTCTTAAAACATTTCTTTACTACATAATCTAAATATTTCTTTGACGAAGTCTCAAAAAGGGAGCCCGGCATGGCCAGGTAGTTAGGGCACTCGACTCGCAATCTGTGGGTCGCGGGTTCGAATCCCCGTCACACCAAACATTCACGACCTTTCAGCCGTGGGGGCGTTATAATGTGACGGTCAATCCCACTATTCGTTGGTAAAAGAGTAGCCCAAGAGTTGGCGGTGGGTGGTGATGACTAGCTGCCTTCCCTCTAGTCTTACACTGCTAAATTAGGGACGGC
>NW_013665766.1:432720-494220 GCF_000517525.1 Limulus polyphemus
GCGAAATTCAAAAACAAACAAACTACCAAGGTTACCGTTAAAAGCTGATTATTTTATAAATGTTTATATCAATAATGCAATAGTTTAAAAAAGTTAATTATTTCTTGGATTTAGAATAAAACCTAGATTTATCTTAAAATTATAAAAAAGTAAATCAGTGAAAAGAACCTTTATTATATCTAAAACATTACATTAATATATATTTAATTTTATAGCAGTTGTAATTAAAACATTTAAAAGCAAAATAATGTTAAACATTTTCTTTAAAAAAATTAATAATTTGTTCATAATTGTTATTTTCATTAGCACCTAGCAAACCAGTTGTAATACCTTTCGTTACAGTAACTGAAAATTATTATTCTTGTTTTAAACTCTTATCCAATTTATATTTTTTAATCAAGATATTATCTTATGGAAGGTTTTATGATCTTGATACTTACTAAATATTTACTTATATTGTTGTATGCATGTATATTCTAGTAGTAGTTGCCTTCAAACTATTAGTAAGCTAACTAATAAATAAGATGGATCTCTACTTTTTATCTTTTTTTATATTTAAATTCAAATGTGTTATATTTACTGCTTAAAAACTTAGTAGAGATATTAACGTATTTTTTATACTTGTGCTATCTGCACTTTGTCCACCGCGGGGAATTGAACCCGGGCTTATTGTAGCATCATAAGTCACTAAGCTTATCGCTGACCCATCAAGGAAATATTTTTTTAAAGAAATATTTAAACATTTCTTGATTACTTATTAGAGTAGAAATTGAAATGAGTAAAGTACCTGAAGTAAGTAGATATATGGAAAATACGCCACATTGCCATTGTTTAATGAATATTTGAACTTTTATAATACACAAGGTATACTTACAAATCCTTTCCACGATACTTGAAACTGGTTATGCAAATTTTAGTGTCCAGAAACATTTTATCAGTGCAATGTGCTATTTAAATATCTTCGCTCAATTTATGAGACCGATAGAGCTATATAGGAGAGGTTTTTGAAACATATTCTTTGTGTCGTAGTTTTATTTTTTGTACAAAATACAAATGCTGGTTATTCCTTTGAGTACGTTGGTTGATATGAAAAGGCAACTTTACGATCTGAAACCTTTATTCCGTATATGTAATACACAGAGATCCTGGCTGTATCTTCTCATATGCTAATGGAAACAGACAGAGCATGAAGAATTAGAATCGCACGATTGCATCCCTATAACTTTGGTTGTGGTTAAATAACTAAATCCGTGGTACTGTTGGTAGTGGAATACTTTGAATAATAGTATCAACTGTAGCAATTTTATAGGTTTATTTGAATTTCTATCTACATCATCTAAAAACCAAGAGCTAAAGTATTTTTGAATGCAATTCCTTTTATATTGAAATCACACCATTTCAGTTTAATATTAGGCCTTACGTATTCTTATCAAAGTAATATCTTAAGGCATTACTAGGACGTTTGCGAAAACACGTTTTGTGTCACGTGAAGAAATTTATACATTATTGGATTTAATTCATTGTTACGGTATTTATGTTTGAAACGTGAGAAACGTTGTAATAATGCATATAGCACATCGTATTATATTACTCTTTAATGGAGTTCATCAATTTTATAAAGCAGTTACAGGTTTGTTACATGACTGCATTACTCAGCATATTAATTTTGTAATGTTGTAATTGGTATTATATTGTCACTCTACAGTAAAGTTTATCATTTTCTCAACGATACAGCGCCCATATTATATATATATATAACATCATGGTGTTTTACTGATAGTTCATGCTGAGTTATTCTTAATATTTAAGATTCATTAGCAATGTTCGTTATATTTATGAAATAATGTTGAATATTTACTTTATGTTAACCCATATTGCATACAGTATTTATTTGGAATTGTTTTTGTACATAAACTTTTGATCGTTTATTTCTTATATCCGTGCAAAGCCACACAAGAGTAATCTGTGCTAACTGTCCCTAATTTTGAGCCGATAGAGTAGAACATTTGCAACCAACTCTTGAATTACTCTAATCGAATAGTTGGATTTGACAGTCACTCATAGAAAGCGCACATAGCTCCAAAGCGGGAAGCGAAATTATTTTGTGGAATCAGGACACAAACATTGGACTCTTTGATCTGCATCCCGACATACTAATCACTAGGCAATACAGAACCCTCTACATAAATTCCATTAGAAGTGCATTTAACCATTGTTTGACACAAAAGCACTCGTTGCAAAATATATATATATATCATCTTTAAATTATCATTTGCTTAAGATATATATACATGATAATTACAAATTGTTAATTTAAAAAGGAAAATATGGATGTCAAAAAGTATAGAAATATGTTGAATTAAAATGCAAAAATTATATGGATTTATAGCTTTAAAAAATAATGTCGACACTATTTTTAGCCTAGTTTGTTTACTTTTGTAGAGTTTCTAGTTGTAGGCTTGAAAATATAATCTTTGCATTTTGATTCAACTTGTTTTTGTACTATTTTGACGATCGCTGTTTTCCTTTTTAAGTTAACAATTTTTAATTATCCTTTTTTTTACTTTTTATGTCCATTTATGGAGAATGAACTTCAAGCTACATACGTGCATATGTTGAATGTTACATGTTTTTCAGCGGTTTAGTGCTGCATTGACTTTTTTTTTTCCACCCAGCCATTATTTACTGAGCGAGGTGACTTTGTACCTGAGGTTTCATATAAACATGCATTTAACAAAGGAAGACGCTCACAACAACATCGCATACAACTTAAAATAGCCCGACAACCTTCGCAGGAGTTTGTTTAATAGCTAAACATAGATTTTGGCGCAGTATAACTACCGTTTTAGCTGTAGACTTCAGTGCTTCAATGACTTTTAAGAGAAACTTAGCCAGTAGAGATGAAAAAAAAATGATATATTCTCTTCTTCTCTTTCAAGAATCAACATAAAAATAGTCTTATGACCTGCACAGGCCTATTTTTAGTAGGTTTGAATAAACTATTCATAGGTATTTTTTCTATAGGTTTGTGAAACAAGAATAATATGAATAATAATAATATGAAGAACAAACGGATGAATTTTGAATTTTGTGTAACAATCGGAAAATCAGCTTTTTTTGCTACTATCAATATTTTAGCAGCCTTAGCCATTGAGATAGAAAGTCTTGTGTGTTGTTTCAAGAACAAGTCTGCCTTGTAATATTACAATCACGCATTAAACAAAAGGTAGGAGTAATTTCTGAGTAGTTGGGTGGAAATACTTCTAATATTACAAATCATGCATTGGACAAAAGATGGAGTAAGGTCTTAATATTTGGGTGGGAATACTTCTAACTTTACAAATCACGCATTATGTAAAAGGTGGGAGGGGATATCTGAATATTTTGGTGGGAATACTTCTAATAATACAAATCAAGCATTATGCAAAAGGGAGGAATGGGAATGTTTTTGAAATTAATGTTGAAGATGGAGACATCAAAATATATTTAGACAAACATTTTTTAACATTTTTTAAATAACGTTAGAGTGCACAGTAGTGTGTAATATAATTTTGTAACAATAAGAAAAACGTGTTTTAGCAAGGAAGCGATCTGGAAAAAATATTATTAACTATGGTTGATTGGTAACACTTGTTTTTTTGGGGGAGAACTATCAGTTTATCAAACTACGAACGGTAATTAGAATGTCCTGATATATGTTTCATCAACACTATTGATACCATTATCCAGTAATGGACCTGTTATAATTGAATGTGCTTGTGACTCCAATGGTATATGGCGTATAAACGTCAGCATCTGTCATAGACAACCAGTTCAAGTAAAATTGCTGAGAGAACAAAATGGAAATTAATTAGCTGCTGATATTGGATATCTAACTGGCCACCCAAAATTAATAGCTTCTTACTCCATGTGAAATTTGAAACACGATATGAAATGCATCCCTCTTCATCTGGTATTAAGTCTATCATACAGGACTTTAATGAGCATTCGGATATCCATTACGGCACATTTTCTATGTGCAGGAAGTTCCATACTTCTAGATATAAAATCCGTTCAACACAACTGTAAATACAATACATCGGATTTCATGTTATCTTTAGCTTCGTAATTAGGGTGAAGAACAAATGAAAACCCTATCATGTGAACTTATTATCACTCTACTCACTGTTTATATTGGATAGATGGGTCTCAGTTTTGCAGCAGCATGTAAAACACTTTGGAAATTACTGCGTCATCCGAATCTTGAAGGGTAATGATATAAACTCGTGACTATAATTTGGGTTTGATTGACGCACTATTTAATGGAGCAATAAGTGTATTGTAGTATTATGGCCCTTCACTAACTGTGTTCATTCTTTGATGACTATATATCTCAGCATGATAATCTACCCTGCCATCATACCAAAAACTCTTTCCAACAGTTGTTTGGAAACAAATAACGCTCAAAATCTACATTGCTCAAAATAGAACCCTGTTTTGAATACAATGGATCTGCTATGGGACGTTGTGGAATGACATCTGACAGACTGAAAGGACTAACTCAGAAATCTCACTGATCTTGGTGTGTTCCGCAAGAATGATATAAATAGTAGGTGGAGAGTATAAATAACAGAGTATATATTGTGCCAAAGGGTGTTCTAAATTAATTGAACATGCCAGTGTGTACTTCTGGCGTAAAAGAGAATTATTTAAAGCCCTGGATACAACTGTGATAACCAAAGGGGGGATTGCAAGTGTATTTATCACAGATTGTATTGTGATAACAGAGTATAAAAAATAATTCGTCTTGTAAATTGGATTCTAACGTAACTGAACCAGACTATGTGGCTTTTTGACGAGAAAGAGAATTATTTAAAGCTTTGGATTCAACTGTGTGGATTAACAGTGTATCTAACATTTATATATACGTTTGACTTGTTTTAATTAATATATTATTTTAAAACAAGTGGACTGTGTGCTGTTTGTTTATTGTTGAAATTTATTGCCAACAAGTCACAGACACCTACTGTAAAGAATTCTGCCCATACATATACATAAAACCTGACAGGCTGTGCCTAGTTCCAAAGTTGGGAACGATCTCTATTATACATATGTAATGATTGCACACACACCTTACATCAGATTTAACTTATAACTACAAACCTCACATGTGAATGCCTGCTAAAATGCAAAAGAAGTAGAGGCTAAAAAGTAGGAGTTGATAGATGTGTCAAGCCCACAATCCCTGACTTTTAAACTACTATTCACGATCTGCAAACAGAGCGTTAGTGTAATCGTATGATTTACCGTCTAAACTTTACCGTAAAATTACTTGAATGTTTACACGGCATTTGAATGCATAGTATATAAAACAATTATGAAATGTTTTAGCTGTAATATTTTATTACCGCAATAAGATTACATAACCAATTTGATTTGGTTCTATAAGACAATCTATAGCCTAAAGAAAGATCCCACACGCATATATATATATATTAATTTCGCTTTATGAAGACCGAACGATCACCTGCAATTACGTTTCCTGTGAAGCATATTATCAAAATGAACAATTGTTAGCGTATGTTTTAGGAGTCTAAGTGGTATATTTGAGCCATCTAACGTACGGCTTTTAGAAATGGATGGAGTTGAACCAAATTGTACACATCATTAGAAGAAAAAATCCTTGACATTGATTGTGAAATATAATGTTCTTTTTTATTAAAGTACCTTTGAGCGTAAGGTATACGATGGTTTATATTGTTTTTATCCTCTGATTATCTGACTAGTATATAGATGCATTGTGTTTCTTACTGACTTATGTGTAAGTCTAAGTGACACGAAGCAAGCAATTCATCCTTAAGCTGATTCCTGTTTATTTGTATTATTGCCTATCTACAACGTCTCGTACTCGAATTTTGTCTTCGTTAAAGCTTTCCATATGCCATTTATAAATCGGAAGATCTGAGTTATAGTCGGAGTGGAAAACAGCTCTTAACTGGGTCAACTCTTTTACTTTCTATCGTCCACTTCACAATTTCAACTTAGCAGCTTTGAGGCAATAAACCAGAAGTCCTGAATATGTTATGCTTGTTGATGTGTAAAATGATTAAGTATAGAAATCATTCGAGGAAGAGAAAGCCATTACTATTTACTGGCTTTCCTGACCAAACCATATACTTCGTGGAAGAGTAAGGATAAACTTATTTAAATTTTGGGATGGACACATTTCTTTTAAACTGTCTTTATTCATGGTAGCAATAATAATATGTTGAACTACTGGATCATTTAATTTGGTTGGAAAAATGTTTACATCAGAATTTGATAAGGATGGTTTGTTGAGTCTTTTTCATTACCTCTTTGTGGTCCAAACTTTGAAGTGAATAAAAAAAAATGTTTTTATAATATGAGCATAAAGACTGACGATTTCTGCGGGGTGATTATAAACATATCTCACTTTTAAAATGATTATATCCTAAAATATATTATATCTTCTATTTTTTCCAGGGGAACATTTTACCTTAAAAGTCATAAATAAGTGTTAATCAGGAATATTTTTACATGGTTCAGGTGCTTCAAAAACCGTATTATATTACTTAAATAAAGTGATTTTCTTGTAAATTAGTACTGTTTTCACATATCTCCTTGCTTTAGCTTTCAACTAAGCTAAAAGAATGAATACGTTATACTAAAATGATTTTATGGCCTCACCACGTCGTCACATTTCATGTCGTGCTGTATCTCACGGCCGACCGTCTTGACAATAGCCTTGAAAAATAGTTTCTATTGCAAAAGGCACGGTCGTATGTCTATCATGTCAAATGCACGCCCCTCTTACATGTGGGCTTTGGATGATTCACATAGTGTATGAGGACAATGATTTCCCAGCATCCATTTCAATAGTCCCATTGCAAAGAAATCCATATGCACTGTGCCCGGTGATTTGACCAGTATGTCTTCGTATCGAATCGCATGAATACTTGTATCCTTCTTCAGCTGCTTGAGGTATAAGATGGTTGAAAGGATAATTCCTACAATCATCTTGTACACCCGTAACGTGTGTCGCCTTTGTTGTGTGCTATTGCCTGAGACACGTGAACGGCTTTTGCCTCTGACCTTTATGTTCGAGGATTTTCATCTATTACAAAACGTCGCAATTGGCTTACATATGTAGGGCTGGGGTACAACATGTTGGAGGTCGCTTTCTGGATATTCCTGATTCTCAAAATGATTTATATCCCTTTATATTCCAATTTCGTTTAGTATGAGAGACATACCCGCCTTTGAGATCTTAAATTCCCGATCTGAACTTGTAACAAGACATTGCACTTAACTAACCACGGCTGGAATACGACTTGTTGCAGGTCGCTTTCAGGATGGCCCTGGTGTTCCAAGTTGATCCATATTTCTTTGATTTACAAGGGATATCCCACCTTACAAATTCTAAGTTCCCGATCTGTACACGCCTTTATAACTTGAGTATGTGGATGACATACGTCCAAAAGAGCTGTTTCATACCATTCCCAAAAGCGATCAATTTTCGGCGGCATCATACTATCTAAGAAAATCCAAGAAATGTCAAAATGTAGTTGTGGTTGTCACATGAATAGCTGATTTGCATATACAAAATAGTTATAATAAAATGTTTATGTTGATGATCTGAATACTTTGCGTGTAAGGGTACAAGATATCCCGAGAATCAATTAACACTGTCTTAAATAGATGATGTTTGCAGTAGTTTTGTTGAAGAATAGGCTTTTTATCCTGATTAATAATGTCAGAAAAGACACTGAAACCTTTTGTAGCAAATTTGAAACACGATCTACAATACAAAAGTTTTTCTGAGTAAAAGTTATGATACTGAAAGTGCCTCTGGTGAAACTGAGCTCCGTTGGAGCAAGTTGTTTTCGATATATAATTATTATAAATATGAATATTTTTTTTATATATACATCAAACCTTTACAATGCTTTCGCTCCACATGACTTCTGCTACTCACTTTCTTCTTCTTCTTCATTTGACCTTAATCCTATCTAGTTTAGGGATTAGCCATTCAGGTATTTTGCATTAGCCAAGAATATTTTACAATCTGGTGGCTACCCTTGACAGCAAACCTGAATGGCGACTTCAGCTACTCTCTTTATCAGTCAGCAAATAAATTAATCGTTAAAGTGTAATGTTGTATTGTGTAATACACAATTAATTAATGATTTGAGAGATCAAAAATAATTTACATTTTCCAAGAAACTTTTCACTCTTTGTGACTGTCAAAGTCCCATTTTTGTTTTCTCATTCATCGTGAATACACTTAGGATATAAGTTATAATATATCTCTGTATGTATAAAACTGTGACAATCTGCTATTTTGGAATGCACAAGTTTTGTAAATTCTTATACTTCGTAACATTATTGTTACTTTTCACAGTACGAAAAGAATCTACTTGTATCTATTATTCTTACAATGTTGAAATAGCACGAGAGCTGAAGAAGATTAACTCTTATTTATCACTCAATCAAAACAAGTTTTGTTTATCGACATAAAGAAACTTTTTAGATCTAGTTGGAAAACCTGGTTGCTTTACATTCTTTTTCGTAAACATGTGCGTGTATAAACAAGAATCACACTAAGCGAACAACTCCACACCAAAAAGAACACGTTCGTTTTAATACTGCTTAATTAAAAATCATTGTACAATAAAAATCCCCTTCACTCTAATTTTTCAGGAGAATAGTCAAAGTATATAGAGCCGAATGCGGTATATACTTCACTGAATCATTTTTTTTTTACTCCATTAACCCTCGCCAACCCAACTCACGAATAAATTGATAAAATGTTTGATATTTCTTGTATATTTGGATTGCTCTGATAACAACTTTACGATATAAGCATTTATTTGGTAAATGAATTACTTATAGATCCCGGTTGTATCTTCTTATATAGTACTGAAAGTAAAGAGAGATTAGGAAGTAAAACTATACGATTTCAAATGGATTAAAGAAGTTTTAATCTGAGCAAGTATTTATTTAACACGCTTACATGTAAACTCAAACATAAACAGAAAGTTATCTCTACATTAACTTGTTAAGCTCAGAAGTTCACAAAAACGAACTACTTACTTTATTTGAAGTAATTTTCATTATTTGAGCATCATAATCGTACACTAATAATCCACATTATAACTTATTGTATTAGCTTGATCTTAAAATAATGTTTGTCAAATCATATTTAAGCTTAATTAAATACCTCTGAACATTAACTAAACGTTATTTTTTAGAGTAGCGTGGTGAGTTCATAGGGTATTAATCAATGCCTCAATCATTTCTCAACTGATACTTTTTTACGGAATACTTTTAAATATGTTATTCAATTTATAAGGTGATTATACGTAAAGCTAATTATATTCTACACGTCTGTTCAAAAACTTTAATCTGTTGTCAAAAGGTATTTATAACAAATAAATGAACAAAGCAGTAATAACATACAAAACCCGCAATGTCTTTCGGGAGCAGCAGGTAAAACCATAAAGTATCCTTAAAAAATGATACTATTGTTTGTATCTTATCTTAGCGTTATCTTTTGAAATTCTACATCAAGACTGATTACGTAAAGTATGTCGTCGAGAATTCCATGTTTTAGAAATAGGACAAATGACAAGAAAGTGATTTCTGAAAAGAACATGAATGGATAAAAGGATACTGTTTTTGTTCATTTTTTCCAATAGTTATTGGTATTACAGAGAGAAAGAAAGATTTTATGGTTTGCTGTTTAAAAACCAATCTGTCTATGAGATCCTTTTATGATGCCAGAAACCAAATACGTTTTCTTCAAGGCTGACATGGAAACCAAATTGAGCAATATACTCACTAGGTATGGAACCAAACTGTCAATAAATCATATTGTGCTATTTTTTTACAGAAATTTCATGAACAAAAGCGACACCATTACCCAGTTGTCTTCTTTTCAACGAAGGCGTAAATTGATTTTAACTCTCAAGTTTCCACAACAAACATATTTACGACGCGCATATTTTACTAGCTTTAATAATTTTAAGTAAAACAAAGTGGATAAAAAAGGGATGACGATCCAAAGTATTTCCAAATATTTTTTTTCCTCAACGTTTCCAAATATTTTGCCTTCCACGACCTTCAAAGTTTATCTCATACGAACAAGTATATTTAATAAATATTGTGACATAATTTCAAATTCGCGATACATAATTAATTACCATAGTATTGTTTCTTTTAGTATAAAGCTTTATCATCATGTTAAAAGTATCAGAATAAACACACTTATTGAAATGAATATATATGAACTAGTCCTAAATTTATGCACTTGTATAAATATGAGTAATACTATTAGTATTTATATTGTTAGTTTTTACAATATTGATTTTATTTCTGGACATAAGCAAAAAAAGCTTACAAGTGTTTGAAAATTCTGGCAACATTATAAATATATATAGACATCCGTATTTTAAAATGCTACACAACAATTATAAGAATTATATAATTGTATGAAATTAAATTTAAAAATTGTATATTTTATGAAGATGATATCGGAAAACGAAGAAATGGGATATTTTATTTAATATTAAATAAGTTTCATTTGGAATTTCTGTCAAAAGGAAAAATACTTCATTTTTTGGAGTTAACGAAAAGTATTAATTGTAGTTTAGTAACAGATATCGGAAAGTTCGGGTTTAAGTTGCTTTGAATGATGTAATAAAGAAATTTACTATTAATTATAAAAAAGCAATTCCATTTTCTGGTTATTTTCACAACTAAACCCACTAGATTACACAGACAGAACAAACAAGAGCTCTTAACTAAGACCCTTTTCTCCTTAAACAAATTTTGACATAATGTTAGCATTATCCCGAGAATCGAGTGTTTCTTGATGAGAGGTATGTGAAGAGAGAAGTGTGAGACACTGTCTAAATGCAGATAGCCTTTTAACGTTTACACTGCCTGTTCCTACAACCCAAAGTGCGCTTCCAGACATGGTGATATTGATTTATCTGAAACCTATTCATCAAGAGAACGCGCTTTTCAGTTGGCTAACTATTATGCTTTGTGGAGAACATGAATTTGAGGATGTAATGAAAGTTTAAGGTTTATCTTACACTTATGTTACACATAGTTATGGAAAAAGTATACTGGAAAGGCAGTTACTAATCTAAAGAGTGAATATCAGTCACACAGTTTTGAAATGTACACAAAAATAGTAATAATGACAGTATCCAGGCGTACCTGCGATGAGATCCCTGTAGTAATGTCTATCGATGCCACAGGAGAAGGCTCTCGCCAGCATTATGGTTTTTCTTCTTCGATTTCTATCGGAGGTCCAGGGAGTTTTGTTCAGGTTTCGACGACAACGAACAATCAATTAAAATCTGTGTTCGTTTTTCGAGAAACCTGGGCAACCTCTCCCTCCGGTTTTTAATATACGATGCGTAGGTCCTGAAGTGTTTAGAAAGCAGTACTGAGCCGAGCCATTGTTTTCCGCTGCTATTATCGTTAAAAATAGACGTTCATCGTAGATCCTCATTGCAGTATTTTTGAGGATTACAGATTATCTTACCTTGATGTGTAGTGATGTTACCTTTAGCGGATCTTCGAAAAAAAATAAGTTAGATGAAACAGCTTAGAAGCTGAAACATCACAAAAATGGTTATATCTTGAAAATCTAGTTACCTCCCTAGCATAGCTTGTTATAATGCAGGAAAAGCAGGAACATCAGGGGTTTCTCTATGGATGACAGATCATTTGGTTGATATTTGGCGACTCAGTTCGACAAGCTTTGCGCTTCAACGATTTCTTCGGACTGGCTTGTCGAAAATTGCTCATGTAGCTCGACTGTTTGCTTCTTTATCAGGACTCTGCGCCTGACGTTATGTTGTACTGTTTCCGCTTAGCTGCCTCTTCATGATGAACGAGGCAACCTGTGGCGTATTTGCACGTGGATTCTGACGTCACAAGGTGGAGGGCGTTACTATGTTTCCTGTGCAATAGCGTCCTCTTTCCACCTGAGCTGTAGAAAATCGGAAATGTACGTCTGTGAAAGCTTTAGAAGAAGAAAGCTAGGGCTATGAAATAATGATCAAACATCACCTTAACAAAGGTGAATATTTACCGTAATATACTTATAAAGCAGAAAAATGGCATATATTTTCTTTTTAACATACTCTAACAATTTATCTTTTGAAACAAAAGGATAGTTAATTCACAGACTCATCTTCTAGCACCCATGAGTTATTAACTCTAGGTAAGATTCTTTTCTGTTTTTAGAAAATAAAGAACAAGATACTTTTAACAAAATAAACAAAACACTTATTGTTCAATGATGAAATGAGAATTAATGAATTCGATATAATTTAGAGAAATTAAACATCACCTATGTTACGATGCAGAATTTATTATAACTATGTCGCAACAAAAACTGAAACAAAAGGTAAAATGAAGCTAGTTTATAAAGAAAATAACTTGAGCACAGGCAATTAAGACCAACATATTAAATAAACTAAACAATCCATAATTCTTCTCAACTTTATCAGATGTAAGAAACGCCCTCTACCTTTTTTCATAAGTCCAAAGTGAATCATTTGTGTTTTATTCTTCATCAAAGAAACTGCACTTTTGAAAAGTATGTTAATAATTGAAGCACCAATACAACTGGAGATAGCTAAGAAAGCACCATTATCGATGTCTCTTCCAATAAGCCACCTAGAGACGCAAGCCAAAGTAAACCAGTAAACTGAAACATGTATAACTTTCTAGGAAAAAGTTGGTTTTTTTCTTTCTAGCACATTATTTCTTTAAGTTGTCTTTTTTTATTTCTGTTCTTAATAAATAACTAATTAATCAACTCATGATGACTAGTTTTGCTTTAAATTGTGAAAAAAAGAAGGAAAATACAATAATAAGTAGTAATGACAAATTTTTCATAAATTAGGTCTTGATAATAAATCAGTCATCTGAAGGTTAACCTTAGTGGAGTTACAATATTGCTAAGTGACCTCATAAAATTAGATTCTCAATGTATGCGTAAGAATGTGGTGAGGATTACTGACCAATCAGATAAATGGAACTTGTTTTTCTAGTTACTCGTTTTAACTAGACTTATTTAATCAGTTACCTGGCCATTCATGACATTTTTCAGTTATAGTTATTTCGTTATTTTAGTACTTTGTGAAAGGCAGAAGCCAAGATTGTATTAAGAAGAACGACAGGTATTAGAGGAGTTTCAGAATTTATTTTGTGAAGGTACAGTTTCTCTTTGATTAGATGTGACAAGGAAGACAATAGGAGGCAAACGCACGTTTCCTTGGCTGTTTCATATTAAGAACCTTAAGTTGTATATTGAAAGTATAATACACTGTACTTAAGAACGACACAGATTTAAACTTATTGTGGATAATGTCTCGATTACTGTCTCCAAAGACAGAAAACGATGGTACAGAGAAAATAAGTTATTTACATTTGTGACATTCTGAAACCTGAACAATGTTTGGGAAGGATGTTTATTTCACAACTTAGTGTTTATGCAACGTTTAACATTTCCTGAAGAAAGTTAGCCTAGGTTTACGTAGTTTAAAAGTATTTTGTCAGAACATTTCTAAGTATTTTTTATTTCGAGGGAATATTCTAAGTTAAATAGAATAAAGAGTAATAACTTTTTGAAAACCACTAATATATATATATAACTGTATTGCCTTATAATGCTTCGGTATGGTGTTTAACGTGTCATTTAATCGTAATATGTTACTCGTATTAATTTATATATTTGAAAATAACTAAAATTAAAGCAATTAATTTATTCTTCATTACTATACAGCAAAGTTTTGTAACTACTAGAACTGAGAGGAAGCATATTATAAGTTTTGATGGTTTGTTTGAAGTTAAGCACAAAGTTACACAAAGGGTTATCTGTGCTCTGCCCACCACGGGTATCGAAACCCGGTTTCTAGCGTTGTAAGTCCGCAGACATGCCGCTGTGCCACTGGGAGGCATATTATAAGGTACTTAAATGCCGTTCAGAAATAATATCAACGACTTTGTTAACATTTATTTCTGAATGGTTGAAGCACGTAATGTCCTCTCTCCATATGTCCTATATACATTGTGCAAATTACAAAAGTGGCAAACGCAAAATATCTCAGCAACAAAGGTTAACAGCTCTGCTTCTGGAACACAATTAAGCAGTTTTGTTAACAGAATTCCTGTACATCCTGTATTTAAGAAATACAAGCTGCTGCATGTGATTAAAGCTTTAATGGTGTGTTGTAGATGTTATTTATTACAGCTCTTCATCCAACTTACTTACTATGAAAAAGTTCATTTGATTGAATGTGATAAAAAAGAAATATTTATTTTCAATTGAGTCATTCTAAATGTTTAGTATTATACTAAACTAGAAAATAAATAGCAAATGCTACAGTAGTTTCTTTTTACTCTTTGTAACATAAGCCATAAATTAAAGAATACTTACAATTGATATTATTATAGCTACAAATAAAGTTATAAAATAACGACAGTCACTCCTTTCAGTTTGGTTTGGTGCCAGTCACGTATCTAATGACCAGCCATGTGCTCTGAAAGGCAAGTGACTGGTCATTCAGCCTATGCCATGTACATATAATGGTCTCACATGGCCTTTTATAAGTTGTCACACTATTAATGTTATTTGCTATGGCCAGACTTCACAAAAGACATATGTATATTTCACGCATGTGACGAATCATTAGGCGAGTGAAAGCCGGCCATTCACAACAGACTGTATCTAATTGGCTACAAAATATTATAGGACCTTTAGCAAAACCTGAAGCCATTTACAAACCGATGGTGTAGTTGCTTGGGCACCCCGACAAGGCAAACAATCATACACAAAATAAGTAAACATTGCCAAATGTTGATCCTAGCTGACCATAATAAACCACTTCATAAGTCTAAACTGTATGCCAGACGTCCAATGAGATTCATTCTTCTCACACCAATAACTAGTCCAATGAACCAACTACATGCAACAAGATTCTTTTTATAAATCGGTTATCCTGTAGTAGGATAACAGGCGTATAGTCATTGGAAAAGGTCCTGGGAAAGAAACAGCCCAATTTTCATTAATAAACTTGAAAAATATGATCATGGTAGAAATATGGTGTGAACAAAAGCAAACAATGGTAAACGCACCAGCATTTAGAACCTGCAAATAGGCACCGTTAATGCCAAAGGTTATAGGTACCATTTCACATAACCATTTATGCATCCATAAAATGATGCCATTTGTCAAAACTAAGTCTAATGGATGATAACGTCCGTCCCCACTGTACAACACATCCACTTAAAAACTAGAATTGACCGAATGAAAGAGTCTGTATGCTAGTGAAGTCAGTCTCAACGAGCATGTATAGGATACTGTTAGGAAACACTCCACGTCTTGGTCTAGGATGTATCTGGACCTTTACAATGCTTTAATTTTACCAATGTCCTTGGTTCGTAGTGCCCATACTCCATATTAAAGTGAAACGCCATTTAAATGTACAAAGCTACCTACCTCAAAAGTTCATTTAAAACGAAAACTGAAGAACCAGTCATTTACCTTTCGGATGATACGACTGACAACAACATGCTTCATATGAGTAAAAATGTAATAAAATGAGTGATTTAGCAATATATTTGTAATGGTGAAGTTTACTTTATTATACATAAAATACTATAAATTCCAACTATCCTTTTATATTTTTGAACAGAGTCAATGAAAAGTTGAATCTTGGGAGAACTAAGTTTCATTGTCATCATAGATTTTATTTTGACCACTATATATGTTTTTAAAACTTGTTCACTTCATAACTAGTTCTGGTAAAGAAACTCTAAATGCATTATTGTTTTCACATTATGCTATATACAGTCTTGTCTCAGTTACCATATATATATTATATATACAGTATTCTTTCAGTTACCATATATATATTATATATACAGTATTCTTTCAGTTACCATATATATATTATATATACAGTATTCTTTCAGTTACCATATATATATTATATATACAGTATTCTTTCAGTTACCATATATATATTATATATACAGTATTCTTTCAGTTACCATATATATATTATATATATACAGTCTTCTTTCAGTTACCATATATATATTATATATACAGTATTCTTTCAGTTACCATATATATATATATTATATATACAGTCTTCTCTCAGTTACCATATATATATATTATATATACAATCTTCTCTCAGTTACCATATATATATTATATATATACAGTCTTCTTTCAGTTACCATATATATATTATATATACAGTATTCTTTCAGTTACCATATATATATATATATATATATCTTACTCATTTAGCTTGTATTGGTAAAGCCACTTCAGATGTATTATTATTGTCTAACCATGATTGGTTTACCTTGTTCACGCCATAACTAGTATGATAAAGGCACTCGAAATAGTGACTGTTGTATCTGTCTTATGTTACTCTCGGTCAAATAAGAAGTTATTATAAGATAAGAGGATTTTCAGCAATAACCCATATGTATTATTAGAAGTCATATTGTTGCCATAATTTCTGGTCTCAGTATTTGACAAGAGAGAGAAACTTGTAAAAACAATAAATAAATGAAGTAATGCTTTCACAGGCTTATTAGCCGACCTCGTTATACCTGAATGGGCTTTATTGTAGTCTCAAATAACTAGACTCGAAAATTAATTATTTACTCAGATCGAGAAAAGTTTAATAATGGTGAAATAAATGTGTTTACCAAGACAACTGATAAGACCAATTAAGTAGCAGTTTGGCTTTATTTTTCATGAATTACAGAGGATTGCAAAAGAGTAAATAAAAGAAGAACGTTACTAATATTGTCCTCCTCAAAAGACTGATTTTATATTTTTTTAAAGGTGTAATCTGAACGGTATTTGCCTAATAACATGAACAGTAAATATGCCTGCTGCCGTGGTGTTAATTAAAATGAACATTTTAAAAGAACACATTTTTGTTTTTATTGTTTCTGATTTATTGATTTACACGAAATTGTTACAAACATGTGCGGAGTTGAGTTGAAGAAGGATTAGTTACTGATTTTAAATGGGTAGTTTCCTTACTTAACAGAGAAAAATAGTTTTGGTCATTTTTATTATATATATATATGTATTATTTAAAACTTTATTATTACATTAGAGTCAAACTTTAAATTCTGCGATATTAAATAATTTGATCTCGATTGAAAGTTTAAAATTGGTTCATGTTTCGAAATTTCCAGGAAATTACATTTAAGGCATTTGTTTTGAATATTCTGGTACAGTTTTCGCTATTTTTTTAGTGATAGAATTCAATTTATTGGAAAGATAGTACTTGTCCAATTTACAAAATCTATAATATGTTAGTTATAAATAATTCAATAACAATTGTAAGAAGATTACCTTATTTTTGGTCCTCTGTAGTGTGTAGTAACACACCAATCATCTTAATTTATTCAATATTTACAGTTCTAAATCTAGTACCATTTCTCCATAAAATTTAAAATCAAAATCATTGAGCGTCGAATACTATGCTATTGTTTTTGTCTTACTTAGAATAATTCGTGAATTAGATGTTTAAAAGCATTTTTTGTACAGTAAATACTAAAAACGGTTGGAATAACTTAAAAGTTGTATTCTTTACAAACCATACTTAAGAGAAAGTACAACATATTACTTGCTAACTTGTACAATAATATTTTCTTAATTCTAATTAAGTTCAGCAAATAAAAAGAAATAAAAACTTTATTTTTATTTTTTTGGCAAAGTTAAATTTCTACGTTATAATATTCCTACAGAGAACAGTAAAGCAGTGTTGTCTACCAATCAGGAATGGCGACGCTAACTGTATGGACAATTTTTCTTTATCAGAATTAATTAGCGAATGTCTGATGTGAGAAAGAAAAGAAATTATTTGTAACCAAGTTTCGACCATAGAGACGTCGTAACCTGTGTCTTATATACAAATTACTAGATTTAAGAGATTAGCAGTAATTTTATGTTACCTTCTTATAAGTTTCTAAGAAATAATCATCTCTAAACCTAATCCCTGTGCGGAAACTCCAGTAATATGACTACTGTAGAAATAAGGTTAGATATGTTAAGCAACAAGCCATTTAGTTTTGTGTTATGTCGATACTGTCTCAATTAAGAGCTTCTTTTTTCCAAATACAAACTACCTTGAGGAAAAGATTTAGAACCGAGTTTTGTTACCAAATGCAATTTGAAACTGACAGAACATACGTCGAAAATGTTGCCAGGTTGCGTGATTGCACAAAAAAAGAACGGAGGAGTCACGCAAAGAAAGCATATGGGTACAGTTACATTCTTGTAAACTGTCTATAAATAAATGTGTATGTGTGTGCGTGGTCAAGTCTATAAACATATAAGCGTCCATTTCTTACACTGAACACTCTTTCTTCGTTAGTAGTGCACTTTAGCTATTCCACAACTTAATTCAATATAAAGAAAGGAATTTCTTTTACGGTTCTATGTTGGCCATGATACGATAAACTTGCTTGCTTTGTTGATATTTTTCTGTTTTATTTAGGCTAGGTAAAATGTGCTTACACTTTACTGAAACAGTCCACTGTATAACGATTTCTGGAAATGGTCCTAAGGTTTGGTATATTTCGAAAATAAAATAAACACTATTGCTTTTGTAACTTGTTGTCTAACTTTATTCAAATCCTTTCAAACACTCTGAGTTATACAGATTAAGCCTGATCAGCGACCTACTGCATGAATTAACAGACATGTCCATGATACCAGAGAATGTTATGATACCAGAGAATGTTATGATACATAGTATGTTATTTTACATAGTATGTTATTTTACATAGTAAACTATTTCATTCTCCTTTTGAAACACATTTTTCATGAAATTTTCATGAACAAAATTTTGTGTGTTCATAACTTTGTTACTTAGAGAGTTCTTAAGAATAAATGAGTCCCCAAAAACTAAAACAAAAATAATATCAATGCTGTAATTATTTCCACTAATTAATGTTGGGTGCCCTGTGCGCTTTACACCTTAAACAAGTGATATCACACAATGTTTTTATCAAATATTTACACAGCGTGTTACTACAGATAAAAGCCAACTTCTCAATATGACGCAATAGATGTACTCCACTAGTATTGATCGGTATAAAAATAAGTAGGTAATTTTAGGGTTAATGTCTCATTTTATGAAAAATGTACTGTACAGACATTTTATACTATTTTTAAATCTAGAACGTCTTTTTAAAAAAAATATAATACAATTTCTTATATAACTTGTATTCAAATGTATCTAAATTCTTCATTTTACGAGCATAATAATTAGAAAGCTTAGTCTTGGGTACACAATATGAACATAATTGTTCTTCCTATCCTTCTCATAACTAAGTTTCAGCCATTTTCTTCACGGATTCCCGTTGTTGTTAATATGTTTTGGTTTTTTATAGTAAATTAAATCGCTTCTTTAAGAATAGAAAACTAAGTTTTTACCAGTTGACTGAAATGGAATATTAGAAATTTTGTAATAGAAAAACAATTGGTTATAATAGGTTTTTACGTATGTTCTCGATTTCTTTTGCGCTTAGTGATCAAAACTAAATATTTCTATAGCCAAGCATTTCTCTCTAGATTCCAATATCACAAAATATTTATCATATTGGAAATGTTTAAACACTTTACTGGAATATGAGGAACAAGGTTTGTAAAACAGTCGAAATTCGTACTTTTGATTAATCAGATGAAAAATTATAAAATAAATATTTTATTTTTAAAATGTTAAAGGATTAATTGAATACAATACAGATAACTTACAGATGTTATATTATTGGTTCAAATTATGGATTCAGATACTCTATCTTCAGAGCCTTAGGCCTTGGAAGAAAAGGAAAGAAGTGATATTTATATTTAACGAACTTAAGATATAAACGCGAAAATATAAAAAAGATCAACGTTTTTTCAATATCTCGTCTATCATGCTAGAAAGCATTTTTTAGTCTGTACTGCTTTTTATTGACTTCTTCACTTGCAACGTCTATGAATATGAATTCTGCGTCGTTTACAGTATTCTTGTTAGAACACCAAATATTGTGATAACTTTAAATGCATAAAAAACTTTTATTGCGTATTTTTAAAGAATGTTCAAAATACAATAAGTGCATAAAAAGTGGTAAATACGACTATAACATAGACACAAAACCGTTAATTGTTTATAAGAAAGGGAAAGATACTACAATCGATAGTGACTTATTAAACATTTGTTACTCATGTAAACTAGGTGAAATGAAATTTAATTCAAATGACTTAAAATGAGTTTTCAAATTATTTTTCAAAGTATATTATAATGCATTTTTATAACATTTACGTTAACTGTTTTGTATTTTAAATTACGAATTAGCTAAATGAATGAATCATAAACGGAATGAGTTTGTCAATTGTGTAAGTGTACCATACAATTGAGTTTTGTTGCTATATTTTTAGCAGACAAAATTAAGGATAAATCAGACAATTTATGCTTTTGTAATGGCGTAAAATGCTAAGTCTGAGAAAGATCATTAAGCTGGTATGAAATCATGTTTGACTACACTGAAACTGTTGTATAGATTTCTTACAAACCTTTTGTTATCATGAGTCCATCTTGGCCAATAAGTTCTTGTACTGTGGGGAACACTTTCTTGGAAGTGGCATTCGTAGACAAAAGGCATATATATATGAAATGTTAATATTATATACCTCTGCTTCCAAATTCCTTATAAACTAACTAAAAAGACTTGATTGAAGAGTTTATTCATCTGCATATTTAAAGTTTTATTGCTTTGCCACATTAATTTCTTCCTGCAGAAAAAACATAAAAAAATATCCCTGATAGATGAGTTATTGTATCAAACAAAAGAAACCCTGAGCGATGGCTTGACAAATAATAGATAGATCAGAAATGCTATTTTTACACACACACAGCTCTTGAACTTCAAGTAGAATTGCTAGAAAAATATTTGCAGAAAGCTTCTGTTAAATCTAAATGACGCACTTTTATTACAGTTTACTTTTTATAAAAAACAATATCAGTTGATAGTGTTTAGAAATTAAAAAATGATTTTTTTTCTTTTTGACATATTGCTAGAGTTACTAAAACTTTTTTAGAAACAAAGATTAAAACAAGTCTGTTATTTCACAGTAAAATAATAAAATGTAAAATATTAAAACAACCAATCTATTTTTAATATTTGGAAGTAAGATATACGAATTCAGCCAAACTGAGTACTTCACACCATCCGTTAGGATTAAATGAAGTTTTTGTAGATTGTAAAAATTCATTTATTTCCAGATAATAAAAAGACGCTTATCTTATCTAATCTACATATTGAAATAATAAACACAAGATTTTCTAGAAATCATGAAAATCCTTAGAAATATCAAATCAGTATGAAATTTAGAACATATATAAGAAATCAGTGGAAAATGAAATATTTTCTTTTTTAATCGAATAAGAAAATAAGACACTGAATAATCTGGTATTAGTTTAGGAGTACAAATATAATATTTCAAAACAAAATAATTTGAAGTAATTTAGAAAATGAATCTGCTAATGTCGAATAAAATGTGAAAACAAATATTTTTAAAGATATAAAGGCGAAATGAAATTCAATATTTGTTGCATTTTACAAACTAATCGACTGAGTCTTCCTTTAGTTCAGCAGTTGTACACGAACATATAATGTAAAGTGTGCCCCTAGTGGTTCGGCGATAAGTCTGAAGGCCTGAAACTGGGTTTCGATACCCGTGGTGGACACACCACAGATAGCCCATTGTGTAGTTTTGCTTAACTACAAACAAGCAAATCATTTAAAGTAAGCTAATAAAGCCAACCATAGATGTGTTTTTGTTTTAAGATAATAATATCAGTTGGGCAGATTTAGACGAAGTTAATCTGTTTTTCTGCCAAATGATTCCCTGAAATTGAGCTAAAACCGATAGACAAGAATAATCGCAGAGGAAAACAAAACATGAAATGCAAATTTATTGGATATTTAACAATCTGATAGTTGTTACTTTAAGTATTATGTCACTGCAATACCATCGAAAGGTTCGCGAATTACAAAAACAAAAACAAAATAGATCTTATGGATCTGTATAGCTTAAATCACTACTCATATGGATGAAATACATCAATATTTAAACCATTTATGTCTGCGATTTATTTCTGTCAAGAAGCTGTCAAGCATAAATTAAATGCGCATTCGACCTATTGTTTATATTTGATCCTCTAAAACAATAAAGAAAATTAGTTAAAAATTGTAAGGTATATATTTTCTTTTGTAGAAATGACAAATATAAAGAAAAACGAAGATTAATTTCGAGTGTTTCTGCCACTATCACACCACATATTTAAGTAAACTACAGCTAAAGATGTTGTATTCGTAAACTTAATTAAGGAATGTTAATCATCTTCGTACATAACTCAGTAATTGTCAGTTGATAACATGTGTAAACATTTTAAAGATTCATTCTTCATGCTGTGTGGAATGTTATTTGAAATATGCATGTACACTGCATATCCACATTCACACAAACTTTCTTTAACTTTAAAAATCATGAACACGACAGAAATACTCTCTGATATTATCGACTGTCACTGAATTTTATTTAATTTAAGATTACAAAAATTGTTACAAAGAAAATTAACAGTCAGTATTATTTTTTAAAACATAACTTAATTATTGTATTAAAATATAGAATAATGACTGCAAAAAAGATACATATTCTACTTCTAATAAACATTTTAATATTAAATTAAAAGTGTTGAGGAAATTAAAGATTTAAAAAATTAACACGAGAAAAAATCTAAATTGAGTTTATGCCAGAAATTATTACGGATATATCATATAACTTTGCATGATTTCAATTTGTAGAATGAGGAGTTTTTGTTTTTTAATAATTATGCAATTTAATTGCTAAGTAATAAAAGGTGTACATTTACTCAAAAGATTGATCGTAATATAATTCATTAAATGAAGTATATACTTAAAAACAAAATGTGGACCATAGCCTTCAATAATAAAGTTATGGTTGATACGTTTATTAATATATGGAAAACTAGAATTTATTGGTTAAAAAAAACAGGTTGTTTAGCAGATAATGGTTTTTATATCGAGCAGAATGAAGTTTAACAAATTTATGCCACCTCCAATATTTTCATCAACGAACAAACCTACACTCTACATAAAGACTGTGTTGATCCTCAACTTGGTTAGAACCTTAAATAAGCTAGATTGACATATAACGTTATATTTATTTAAAGAAGTATTACAGAACAATTGATTTGTTTGACGCAAACGGTTAGTTCAACTCAACGAATAAAAATTTTTTAGCTAACCTGACTATGAGCACAGTTTTCACATAAACAAAACCTAATGCTAAAAAGACTGAGACAGGAGCTGAAAAACACCAATTCATCTTCACATTTCCTTAATTACCCAATGTTTACAGTGTAATGAACCACTACAAGAGTATCTTTACGATTTAGACTATTTAATAACTAAAATATAACGAATACTAAAATATAACGATTGATATGGTTGGGTCGAATTTACAAATCGAATATTTTTAGAAATGATATTGAAGAAAATGAATATCTAAAAGTCATATCCAAAGTAAACGAAATAATAAAATGAGTATTTATTTTTGGGGAAATTGCAGGACACCTGTAACACTTAACGATATGAAATGTAATAAAATACTTAACTGCAAAAACGAGTATTTCGAGATATATTCATAATATATAACAACATATATTAAATAGAAATACACAATACTTCCTTTTTATTACAATTTGATAATTATTCTCCAAACCCATTTCCTTAGCTGTGGCTTTAACAGATAGTAGATAGGGACAATGAAAAACTGGTTAGTCTATTTATGAGCGTTGGAAATTGCGGGTTGAAATTATGAGTATAGTCCTATTATAAGAACAATGCTAAATTAGTGTTAAACATAAAAAACAAAAATGAAGTTTACCCAAAATTAATTAAGTAAAAGGTCAAATTTTCATAGAATAGTCAATTTCAACAAATGTATTGAATTCTAGCAATAAACTAAATTCGAAAAATGGAAAACAAGGTAAATATATCTGTGAAAAATTATCTCAAAATTCATCGGTATCCTTATTTCAAGAAGACTGTAACAAGTAATCCATAGAGTAGTAACAAGGAATAGTTTAAGATCATCTTTATCAAATCTCACTAAAAATGTTCACGGTCTTTGACTGAGAATATTGGGACAATAAATACTTTCTTACGTGCTAATTGTATTATTTTTGCATCTATTTACAAGATTTTAATTATCTAATTCAGAGAACTATTTAATTCTCAGATTTATCACTTTTATGTTGCTTATATTCTTTATTTCCTACTGGATCATTCGCATGATTACACGTTGTGATGTTATAATAAATATGAGCTTTTAAGTGCTTTTGTCTATCCTTTTAATTAGCTAGAGACCCCCTTAAATTATTGAGTGAGGATAAAGAAAATATTATGTAGCTTTTATCCAATCATCTTATAAAATACCATTATAATTATTGTCATTATCATAAAGATATAAAGTAAAGTCAATATATTTCAGTAAGTAAGGGAGTCTTTCAAAGTAAAAACAAAATAACACTTCAATACAATATTCAGTATGAATTCATATACCTTGCTAGATTGTATAATATATATATAAATATATTATATTTATTAACCTCGTTGGAAATTTTGTTTATTTGTAATTAAGCACAAAACTACACTATCTGTGCTCTGCCCACCATGAGTTTTGAAACCGCGTTTCTAGCGTTGTAAGTCCAAAGACATATCGATGTACCACTGGGGGGGGGGGGGTATTACTGTATTCTATACAGTATGTATATTTCTATTTGTTTAAAAACATTTAAAACAAAGCGTTATGCTTACAGAACTTCCCAATTTTATCAAAAAAGCATGGAAGCCGCTGTTCCCAGTATATTAACATCCAGAAAATATACTATCTACAGAACCCTAATCTTCCAGGGATCTTCTCTCCTGGAGAGTATTTTCTAACATAATAATTCCAATTTAGTATGATACTTTATATAATAAGTTTTTAACTAAAAACATATGAATCTTACGTTGCCTGCGATTGAAAAAGAATAAAAATACCTAGGTTAAAATAAATGTATCTAAATCCACATCCGGGAATTAACACGAAAGCTATTAGGCCTAGAATGTGTCCAACGCTGTTTATGAATAAACTGCACCGTGAAACCGATCTAAAGTGGATAACTAGAAAATTATTTATTGAATTGTATAAAAAAATTAAAGTATTTTATTACTTATTTGAGAAAAGGGGGGCGCAAAGAATTCTGTAAATTAGTTCTTGCAAATTATTATTTCTATTTTACTATATATCACAATTTTAATGGAATACATTTTGTTTCACATTTAAGCGCCTCCAGTAAATATAAAACGTTCGGATTTCTTTGGGGTTCTGTTTATTAAGCATTGTGAATTTTAAAAAGCGTTTCATTCGGTTAACCAGATGTCTTTGAAATTTCAAGAAGTGGTACCTTTTTAATTTATTCAGAAAAACTATGTAAATACTTCTAGTTTTAAAAATATTTCCTGCGAAAATTCTATATTTTTTAACATTTGCATTTTTAGAAACTTTAACATAAAAATAGAATCCGAAAATTATAATGACTAGAATAATCTGTGGTTGAGTATAAATTAAATGTTCGTATTTTTTTTCATTTTATTTGAAGCTCATTTTACTTTAACAGATGACTTCATAATTTGCTGTTGTTGTTGTTAAAGAATGATTACACATCATAATTACTTACAAACTGTATTTTACAATGAAGGGTAGAAGTCTGAAAATGACCTAAAATCTGAAACCTTCTCGAGGAGTTGTTTCTCCTCCGCTGCAACTATGTTTTTAAGGACTTACCACCACAAATGTAACAGTGTTCTAATGCTTTGATTTACTTTGAATTCACGTAAGATTATGACGCATATAAACACTGTGATGGTACGAGTCCTCCCAAACGACGACAATGATGGCTATAGGGTTAGTGACAAAGGCTCTGTCGTGATTTGAAATATTCAATTGTTTTAGCGACTTTCACAGTTTCACCATTTCTTATACGACGTTCCATTACATTAGTTACATTCTTCATAACTTAAAATCTAGGGAAGCTGAAGATGAGCTCCCCAGTTTAACAGAAGTTAAAGCAGTTAACACTGGAGATGTAAGTCGAAATTTGATGTAATATTAGCTCAGTTTTTCGGTTAAAATTTTAACTTTAAGAAATAACGAAATATTTTTATTCGACTTTATTTTACATAAATTTAAAATGCGAATTTCTTCCTTTTTCTTTTAATCATTATAAAATAGCTTTATAATCCAAGGTAAGTTATTACAGACAATTGATCTAAACATGCAACTACTTTATTTTTAGTATAAATAATCTAAAAGGGTATATTTATTTGCTATAACATGAAAATGGTTTATAATTAGCTTTCTCCCAAAATTAGCAACAAATAAAGAATTTTGAAGATGTGAAAATAATTATAATTGCGTAAACTAGTTGATTAACAAATAACATATGGTTTAACTAATAAAAAACTCAAAATATGCCGTATTTTCATACATTTGAAGACCTATGCATTGCAAGTTGTTAGAAAATACATCAATGCAATAACGGGAATACGAAAACCATTATGTCAAAAAATGCGTAGAACGTAGCTTAGATTTAAATGTAAAAATCCTAGCAAAAGTTGATAATCTAGGCGTCATTGAAAGCAAGTTAATTTAATGATAAGTGCAGACAAAAAACAATCTTAGAATTATTAACGTGGTTGGAAGTTTTGTTTGTTTGATATTTAGCACAAAGCTACATAATGGATTTATCTGTGCTCTGCCCACCAAGGGTATCGAAACACGGTTTCAATTTATAAAGATAATTTGCTGAATGAGATTTTTCACTGTGCATCCTGTTGAACAATGCAATCCGAATGCTAAGGTTTCTGCTTACAAACGCTAGAGGCTACTACTGTTATGAACGCAAACAAAACACTCCAGTGAATGTTAGCTAATACACGTAAAGTATGAGGAATTTAGCGAATTTAGAATATTTAATAATTAAGTATATTTGACGATATGCCTCGTTGCTATTCTGATTTACAATATTATTAACACAAAGCTGCAATGAAATATTTGAAGTAATTTTGTGGTACTGGAGAATAGAAATGAAATTGTAAAATATATTTGGTGCTTGTCTTGATGTTAAAGCTTTTCAACTATATAATTACATAAAGTGTTGTGACATGAAACATTTCATTTGATCAATATATCTACATTAGAAAACTTTAATATATATTGACAAAAATAAACTCATTAAAACTTTTTTACATTGTATGTTCCAATAAATAACAACATTGGTAAAGTAGGAGTCATCTTCAGCTAAAACAGTTTTATTTTTCTAAAAGAGTGGTTGGTTTCTTGAATAGATTGCCTTCGGATATTGTGGAGTTCAAGAGAAAATTTGATAACTATATGAATGATAATGGTTGACTATAAGATTTTTTTAAAATTTATAATTGTTTAGTTTAGAGGATGCAACAAGCTAGATGGACCAATAGGTCCCTTGTTGTCCCTAAATATTCTATTATGTTATGTTATTTTAGAGTCAATTCTATTAATTCTAGAATACGAGTTCACGCCAGTACTTTAGTTTTAAAAATCTTTCTCAAAGAGCTTGATGTGATAATTAACGTGTCTATGAAGCTTAACTTCGATGCAGTTAAAAGCGATGAACTTCTTTTTTGTTTTTTTTTTGCTTTTAACCTATAGAATAAGTTTCGTTCGTAATGAGTGCAAATAAAATTAAAAATGGCGGTTTCAAAACAAGTACTAAATGGGTTTCTTAGCGTAAATGAAAGCACGTATTTCTGAGGGCTTTTCAAATGAAATAAAAGTGTATGTGTTTTAATATAGAAAGTAAGAATAGTACATAACGGAAAACTGTGATATACGTTTATATCAAATAAGTTTCAGAGCAACTGACATTCACTTAAATGGAAACGTAATGTATAAATTCTCGATTAGTCTAGAAAATTTGCTTATCCTCTTCTAATCTGGAAAATCACTAGTAAGTCCCTGTGCGTAACTTCAGCTGTTTATCAAGACCATGATTAGTTTACCTGTATACCCAGTGTCTAAACTATCCTTACAAAAGGCAGGAGTAGCAAGTTTTAGTGGTCTGATTACTCTTTCATCAATCCGTTTTTGTTGGAAGACTGTAACAGTACGTAAGCAAAACCACTACACATACGTTTTCTTCCATTTATTGCGTGTGTTTTTTTTTTGTTCGATTTTTTTCTTCATTAAGCTGGTTATCTCTCTCTCAATGGTTATGTGTCTCTGAAAGTAATACTACTGCCCTCTTTTGTTAGAAACAAATGTTAGACGTACAAGAAATAAAGGTTAAATCTCAATACACTCTGTCAAATACAAATGTATGTATTTGGATACTTGAAATGTTTACCTCAATAAAATATGAATAGTTTAGCATTATAGATTATAGTGATATACTGTAAAACTGTTTGAAAACTGGTAGGATGTAGATTATATCTATTAAATACAATTTCCCCGCTCTCGCTTTCACACAAACCATCGATAATTAAATAATACTAACTATTCCAAAGCTTATGTAAATACATTTTAGAACATCGTGATTTATTTCACTTTGCACTTACAAGAGGAATAGTTTTCTGTGTTTAAAATTAAAACACCATAATTTTGATATGTTTTACTTGAATCGAATAGTTGTTTTGCCAGGACTTTCAATAGTTTTTAATGAACATGCATGAATTTTTGCACTTTGATAAAATAGCTTTACTCCAGTAAATATGTATAGATAACTGAATACACTGACTTTCATTTGTAAGAGGAACCAAATAGTGTTTTATTGTTTGTTTGTTTTGAATTTCGCACAAAGCTACACGAGGGCTATCTGTGCTAGCCGTCCCTAATTTAGCAGTGAAAGACTGGTGGGAAGGCAGCTAGTCATGACCACCCACCGCCAACTCTTGGGCTACTCTTTTACCAACGAATAGTGGGATTGACCGTCACATTATAACGCCCCCACGGCTGAAAGGGCGAACTTGTTTGGTGGGACGGGGATTCGAACCCGCGACCCGCAGATTGCGAGTCGAGCTCCCTAACCACCTGGCCATTCCGGGCCCAAATAGTGTTTTAACGTGGATAATTACGACATGTTGATGCGACTAGCCTTTCTAAATCTCATTTTTGACAACTTAGTGTGAAACACAAATTTTATCCGTATAATGTTAATGCTCTTCTGTGAATGTAATAGTATTTCTTAAACATTTTTTTTTAGCTGTTAAAATAAAAATATACTTGTGGTGGGAGAGCATAATTTTATTCCAGAACTGAAAGAAATATTTAGAATATCTAGGAATAGTTGTTTTTTCCTCTATAAATACATGGACAAGAAACATCCTCCTCCCATATAGAACATTCGAATAGTTCTCGAGAGTTCAGTTTTATGTGAATCGTGGAATGATGCATATTACCCGTCACTGGACAGCAGGTTTAGGATTATCTCTCTTCTTCTTAAACCACGCAGAAAGCGCCCACACATTCATCATGAAAAGACTAAAAACCTGCATGTGCTACGTTTAATTCAACGAAACTTTTTGATATTGGCAGACTTGTTCTTTATAACACAAGCCACACCTTCGCCTTTCGATAAATATCGTCATTCATTTCATTCTGTTACTGTGATATATTAGCAATTACTTCTCATTCCAACAAAACTTACGTGGGAAAAAAAACTGAAGGGTCGAAGAAGAAGAATTTCTACACCTTGTGATCTATTATTTGCTTTACTTTTTTGTTTCATTGAGAATTATCGTTCACAAAAAAGACTAGAACCAAAAGTGGCTTTGCTTATTATTTGTTCAGTTCCTGTAGTTCTTTTCTGTGTGAGCAAGGTACAAAGAAAATATTTTTTCAACAAACAAAGGAAGAATATAGGCCACTAATAAAACAGCTTAATAATATGAGTTGGTTTATATACCTCTGTAGTGAAGTCCAATGACAAAACTGTATTGTGTTTCTTTAGCACGTGTTTGCTTTTTTGAAGTTTGTTATTCTTAAGCCTCGTTGGAAATGATAATAATTGATAATTAGAATTTATTTTGTTTATTTGATTCTACGTTTCTGTATACCTGAGTACAATTAAATACTATTTGTGATTTCAATTATTTAACCAACACTTTTATCAATACAATTACTTAATTAAATATCAAAAGTAATTCCTATTATGTTCCATCAAAAATATAGTTTTCCAATTACGATTAATTCAGAATGCGGACTGTTCAAATATTTAAACTGGATGTACATTATGTGCAGTACATAGCTCAAAGATATGTTAACTTTGTCTGGCATTATGTAATTCATAGTTCATCCTTCCGTATATCATCTACCAATACAAAAGAAAAAGTTTTAAAGTTTATATATAAATAATTCCTACTAAGTGACTATCCAAGGTGAAAATAGTGTATATTCAAGTGCTGGGATATTGAGGACCTGCCCCCCCCAGTGGCATAGCAGTATGTCTGCGGACTTACAACACTAGTTTATGTATAAATATTTCCTACTAAGTGACTATCCAAGGTGAAAATAGTGTATATTCAAGTGCTGGGATATTGAGGACCTGCCCCCCAGTGGCATAGCAGTATGTCTGCGGACTTACAACAGTAGAAACCGGGTTTCGACACTCGTGGTATGCACAGCACAGATGGCCCATTGTGTACCTTTGTGCTTATATTACAAACAAATTTGAGGACCTTTAAAAACAAGAACGCGTAGAATTTTTCCACACTTGTACATGTTATCACGTTTACTTGACTACACTCTTAATTAATGCTTAATAATCACAAAGTTAATTTTTGAGTGTAGTTAAGCCTAACATTCTATGTATGTTCTACTTGAATTTCAATATCAAATTATTGTTATGAAATATTATCATTATGAAAAAATTATTATGAAAAAATACCAATTTACCAGTTAAAATTTGCATTCACAGTATTTTACAAAAGAAAAACATTTAAGCCAAGAATACACCTTTAAGCTTGTTCATAAACATTAGAATATATGTACACTGATAAATAACACAAGAGGAAAATACTAACGAAAGTTAATCGCACTTAATTAGCACGATTTTCCAAGTCTCATGCTTTCCTTGAAACTATTTCTTCAAAACTAGTTGGTGCCAATTCTGATGGCCATGATTATTTATACACAGGTACTTGACACCGCAATTTCCCTCGTAAAAAGTTCCTGCGAAGGACCGCGAGTACAATCTTACATCACACATTTTGAGAAAGCTGTCATAGATGTGCGTAGATGTCAACTTTCTAGATTAAGTTTAAGAAGATGAAAGACCCAAAAACGTTCATTTTAGCTAGCTGAATTGGGGACTTCACAAGTGTGCGCTCAAGTGATATTACTGTGATTTCAGTTTTTTGTCATCATGCTCGTGAAATCACTTACTGATTTCTAGTGTATTCAACAAGCTTGTGAACGTTCGGCTTATGAGCCTTCGTCATCTTCTAATCCTTATTTATTGTCTTGTAACAGTATCATGAGTTATGTCTTGTTTCATTGTAATGGCTTTTTAGGCTGGAAGGTTCACTTTCGTAATCATAATCTTCACCTTGTAGAGGAGGGCGTTACTAGCTTGGGATCTATTTCTGGCCTAAAGACTTTGCACTTTGCTATGCTTCCCTGGGCAAATATTGGAGGTTCTTTCCTTTAAAATGGTGTATTATTTGCCTCTATATCATTTAACAATTTCAATTGGTCACAAAACTTTCTCTAAACATATTTCTAATCCATGATAGAATTGCAGTGTAGAATTCAGTTTGAAACAAACACGCAGATGGTAAATATGTCATCTGTGGCGCCACAATTTACACCTATGAATATTACATTAACATATCCAACTCGTTCTCATAAAAATGACTAACCCTTTGTTTACGAAACTGTTTTCAACCTCAGAAGTACTAGCAACAAATCGTTTAAGATATTTTTTTTATTCTTTATTGGTTAAACAGGTAATACATATTCAAAGATTCTTCATAATTTTTGACGAAACCTATAAAATATGTTTTAAATTACGCACTAGTGTAAAATTTCCTTAAACTCGCCGCTATAGCAAGTAGTAACTATATATATATATATATTTAATGCACCACTCCTTAATACTGTTTAAAAATGTATGTTATAGATGTATTCATTTTAGTAATATACTCGTTTCAACCTGACACTATAAGCACAAGCATAAAAATGTCATCGACAGCCTTCAGTAGCCACATTGTTTGATTGTAGTTTTGTCTTCTTTGGTATCAAATATTTTAAACCTTCCTGTATATCATCTGATTTTCTTGATTTATCGATCCAAAACACCGTAACAGCACACCAGCGATGAAATATAAGCGTTTTTCAAGTTGTTGTTTTTTTTATTTAAATTTCATTAGGGATGGCATACTGTACGTTCTTCATGTGGATTAAAACGTGTCTTCAATATTACTTTACCTTACAGATTAAAACGGGTAAAAATAAACTTTGCTTTTAAATATAAGCACAAATATAATTTCCTGACTGAAATTGAAATTCATAGAGCACTCAGGCACAACTGTAATTAAGATTCTGTGTATCGAATTCTACAGAGCGTCTGCTTAGAGGATGATTAAAAATATAATGAAATATAAGACAAAATGAAATCATATTTTTTTACGAAAGCGCCACATTTGAATTCATGTGATTTGCAGTAGATGATGTTATTAGTTTTTACAATAAATCTCTAGGCACACAAACTTGTAAACATAACTTACTATGCAGAAATCTAATTGTATAACTCACCAAGGTAAACAAAAGCATTATACGGGTGAACGTTATCTAGTTTCAAGATCGTAGAAAGGAATAAGAGCAAACAAGACAAACCACCCCAATCTACATATACGTAAAAGGTAATTAATTTTATATCATTTGTAAAATTACTTTCCTCCGTGCAACATATAAGTAAATTTATCATATATAGGACATTTATAAAAGGTACTAAGACAGCACTAATTCACTAATTTTATAATGAAACTAAAAATTGTTATGGACTTATCTAAATAAACGAGGTATCATGTAGCATTATATTATAATCTTGAAACAAATAAATAAAGAGTTATATCCGCATTTAACTCCTGATGCGTATCGTTAAGAGAAATACTGGATGGATTTAGCGAAAAGACTCTACATTATTGAACTACTACGCGTACATGAACTAAGTAGAGTGATTACGATGTAAGCAACGCTCAATCAAAGTTTCTATACCAAATAAAGTAGTGTTGGTTAAAGAAAGATATTCGGAGGATAAATACAAAAGAACAACTCATACTTCGAAAGAGGAAGCCAACTTTACAGGCTGCTCGTTTGTTCCTAATATTGCAGAAGGACTTCCTTATTGAAAATCTTTGTTGGAGGCAGTATATGTCATCTTTAATTACATATTATTTTATTTTCTTTACAATACTTGTATTTGTAATTATTCTGTAGAGTAGTATACAAATCAAAGGAACGATAAAAATAAGCAGTTTTTAATATTTATATATCTGTCATATATTTCTGAGGTAATGATGATGGAATATATAGTAGTGCCACGTGCAATATTTTATCACATCTAACCGACTATTGTTGCTCAAAGGCGGATCGTACTTTATAAATACTAAATTGACGAAAAAGTATCTATATCTTACTTTTAAATTCCAAGTATATTATTTTAAATCTTAACTGTCTGTTGTGTATAGATAATCCGCGTCATTAACAGCCAAGAAATGTATTTTTTAAAACTGTCCTCAAGGTACCCTATTCGTAATATACTTAATAGCCTAGAACACTTTGCTGCTTAAGACGTACAGAAATTTTATATTTTATTTGCTTGTTCAGTTTGGAGTACCAATAATTTTGCGTTACAAATTCGGAATGTATACGTAATATATATATAGCATATCTAGAAATCGTGTTAACAAAAGTTCCTACTTTTACGAGTAAGTTTGATAAGATAATTTCAGCATATAGGCATGCATTAAGTTAAATATATTAACCCTTATGTCCCTACCAGATAATGAGTGTGATATAGATATCGACATTTTTCCAACGTTGATCAACTGGGAAGTTATCACAAAATGCTAAGTTTATATATTATACCATAAAATAATGTGAGAATAAACTAACCTGGAACCTCCATGTAGCTGAACGAATGAGTACTTCTGTTTAGTTTTCTAGTTCCTAGAGCTGCAAGTTAAGAAAAACTGATAACTTTTCAGTTTCTAAAAGCTATTTTCTCATTAGGATAATAATATTATAAGCCATTCTATAACAGCTTCACTATTACTATCTTTCCGAGACCTCGTGATAATAAACTCAGACTATACAGCGATGAATTACTCTACTGATAGACTACGATAACTGACATCTACATATTTACCATTTTGGTACTCTACCCAAATCGAATCACTGTGATTTCTATGTATTGTCTGTTTCATAAGATATCTATATGATATATTGTACTTTGTGTAAGAGATCATGCATTCTCTACATACATGACAATTCGTCCACAAAAGCTGTTCCTTACTCATTAAGGTCATTAGCATTAGAAACAGCTGAGAGTCGTTGCCAGTAAAAGAAAAACTTTCGGTATGAAAAGTCACAGGATCCATTAAATAGTGAGAAATAATAAAATACTCTTAAATAAATCAACCTGCCCACTTTTAGAAAATTAATAGTAGTTTTGACTATTTCAAGTAAAAAGTATATTTTCTTGACAGGAATAAAGACAGGAGATAGATAAGAAAAATACGTTTTTTGTATTTTTCTAGTCAGTATATGTCATAGCCAGTTTCATGACACATTTAGTTGAATCCAAAGGTTCTTCAGTTCAAATTCGCAAGAGAACAATGAATAAAAACTTTAAAATATATCGATTTCTGTTAGTTATGCTCAATGATTAGAAACAAGGACATTTTGAAGAAAAATCATATCTATGAATTATATTGACTTTTATTGACAAACCTCTCGATACATTTTCGTATGCTATACAATAGTGTTTGCGTATTCTGAATATGAACACTTAAATCAAACATATAATTTGTCTACGAAGTAGCATTTCGATACAAAAGAAAATCAAGTATAATATAAGAATTATAAAAAAAGACCAATTACGTACGGTTTGAAATTCGTGCTATATATCACATGTAAGAATGTCAACGTATTTTGTGTGCAACAAAGGCCAATTATTAATAACTTTTGGTCAAAAGTGAACTAAAGAAGAAGCCTTTAAATTAATAAAGTCACATCTGTAAAAAAAATGACAATAAGTACGTAACAGTCATAATTCCTTGCAAACAATTTTTTAACTTATAATAATTATAATACATTGAATATTGGGTTAGTTACTTTCTCTATTAAGCATTATCCGTAGTGTGAAACAAATGATAATACTCAAAGTACATTATAATATTAAGGAATTTAAATTCAAAGTAAAATAGAGTATGTCATCACTTTAAAACTATAAACCCTAGGACTAATAAGCCATTTTGGACACAAAAGTCGTAAGTTATTGAGGTTTTTAATTTCTATAAAGAGTGATGTTACAATACTTTATCTAGAAAAGAACATTCTTTTATAAAACACCACTTGAGTGAGTTGAGTTCAAATTCAATACAACTTATTTGGTATATATATATGTGTGTGTGTGAATTGTACTTATTTCTTAGACATCAACAGAAAACTATATACTCATATATTTGTTAGAGTCTGAGGCCAAACCTTTGCAAATTATTACTTTAAGGTATATTAGGTTCCGATCTCTACTGTTTATTTAATCTATTAATCTTTAATAACTCTGAAATCGTAAGACAGGAACTTCAATGAACTTTGTATTCAAGAGTACAGGATACTTAGTATTTAGTTTTGTTGAAAAACAGTGTGTTCATGATGAACTATGACATTTGTTATTTTGCACGTTAGAATAGCGGATTATTTGTTATCAAAACATGCAGAGGGTTGTTGGATCATAAGTTTCAAAAATAAATAGAAATATGCTGTTTCGAAAATGTTATAATAACTTGCAATTACAATTTGTCTCATAAAGAATACAAAAATGACAGTCGTAAGATAACAATAGCGGAGCACATTAGCAGAGTCTTGCCTTGATACTTACACGACAGTCCGTTTTAACTAGCAGAGTCTTGCCTTGATACTTACACGACAGTCCGTTTTAACTCATTTGAAAACAAATTTATTTCCGTAATTTTCGCAAGAAAATTCAGAATATTTGAGTACGTTGGTTAAATCAGAAGCAATTATTTTATCACAATAGATTCACAAAGCAATAGCCTATCCATTATGATAGTTTCATTTTGTAGTTTCTCTTTAATTATTATTTAATATGCAATTTGCGTCAAATTTGTCAGACTATTATGCATTCCTTTTAGGAAGTACGAAGTTCATACATTTAAAGGAATCTGCCGAAGGGTTTTATGCATAGTTCAAAGGAAAGGAGGATAAATACGACAAAGGAAAGGAAATTTTTGAACGTTTGCAAATATAAGGTTTGTTTTACTGTTTTTTTATATGTTCTAAACTTCTTAAAATGTGTTATAATTTACATCAAAAATATTAAGTCAAAAGGAATTTGATCTTTATTTTCTGTTTTTTAATGAAACATTGTCTTAGAATTATTATTACAAGTGCAAGATTAAACACGCATATTACCAGTGTTATGGAATAATTATATTATCTAGATACTTTTTTTTTACAATTAATTATAATATTACGTAGAACATGAAAAAAAAAACAGAAAAGAAACAACGCAGCTACAAAACAGACATGTATCACCTGGTCACACACCATAAGGTGGGTAGTTATGCAGTGTGCCCTGGTTTTTGAGGTACTGGCGGAAGTAAGACCCAAATTGCGTTGGAGGTACACAGGCCTCATATTCTTTAAAAAAATAAAAAAAGAAGAAGAGCAGATGTGGGTGTTCTATCCCACAACGTCCTGCATTTTTACTACCTGCAGCCAGATGTGGGAAGGTAGCTGCTCAAGAAAAGAAAAAAACGTAAGAAAAAAAAAAGAAATAATTGAAATACAATACATCAATGGAGGAGACAGTAAAACTGTCCTTGAAGTTGACATTCCAGCTCCAATAATTATGGTTGGACATGAATACCACAATGTTAAGGTATTACTATACTAAGCCCAATCCAAATTGTTAGTATAGCTCCACCCATGTTCATAGTTTATCTCAATTATGCTATATTTGTTTATGTCTCATCCATAAAAAAAAACGTTACAAAAGATAAATAAAGTATTTGTTTTATAATTATCAGTTTTTAACAATTGTTATGTTTTATTATTATTGTGGTAATAGCTTTCCTATTTTTTTTACAAATATTTCAACGAAGTATTTTTTTCTTTCGATGTATGTCGTCTGTTCCATACGTTATGGTGATAATAATAACGCTAAATGTCAGTTCTTATTTTTTATCTTTTTCCAATCCATGTCGTTTTTTTACATACGCTATGGTACTAATAATGATGAATGTAAATTCATATGCTTTATATTTTTCAATCGATACTGTATTTTCCGTAAAAAAATGCTTCTTGTAATAATAGAGATTGGTACTTGTGTCAGGTGCGCATCCGTTCAAAGCATGGGGAAGACATTAGGACTTCCGAATAGTGTTTGTTTCTGCTAGGCGTCCCTAATTTTGAAATAATAGACTAAAGAGAAGGCAGCTAGACAACACCACCCACGCCAACACTTGGGCTACTCTGTACAAATGAAGAATAGGATTGACCTTCACATTATAACGCCCAGAAGGCTGACAGAACAAGCATGTTCGGTGACACGATTCAAACACGCGACTCGCAGAACGCGTTGCGAGTGTCCTAACCACCAGGCCATGCCAGCCCCCCCCCCTCAAGGTAGTTACATACGGAGGCCAGGTCAGAACGCCGACCCCCTTTAAGTTCACTGACGTTTCGAATATATCAATAGAATAACATGGGAAACCTATAGAGGCCTAAGGGAGTGACATGAGGTGATCTGAGCCAAACGCCGATTTTCTTATGATACTTCTAGGAACCCTTAAGACTATAAGCCAAGTTTGGATGAGATTGTTCACAAACTGAAGGAAGACAGACAGGGGTCTTCCAAGGATTGATAACAGAAGGAGGTCAAATCCTAACGCCGATTTCTCCCCCCCCCATATCATTCCCTGAGTTGCCACAATGATTCTCTGGATGTTTAACGGGGGTTAACATAAAGGCCCTGTGAAAGTTGAGAGGTAACATGGGGGGGGGGCGTCAACTTTGAGCGCCGACCTCCTATATCAGTACTCCCCGGAGTGTTTCTAAATTTGGCCGATATCGGTCAAAAAGTATAGACATTAGAAGCTTTATACAGACTATAAGTATATAGGTTATATCTGAAGAACTACTCCTAAGATTTCACTCTGAGAATGGCCACAAAAGAAAAAGAAATATCTTAATTCACAAAGTGAATTCTTACATTACTTAAGTGTGCCAGATTTGACGATTCCCGTATGATCACCCTTAGTGATAATTCATTTTTTCAACTGTATACCCTGTTAAATGAAGGTTTGTATGAAACTATGATTAGTGCATATTATGGCCAGTGATCCAAGTGAAAATGTAACAAGTATTCTCTTGCCATGTGTCATTTGTAGAATGCTACGCATAGCGATTGTTGAATACAAGTAGTGGATTACGAACATTTTCCTGTTTCAAATTTTACTTCTTTTTTTTTCCCACTGGCAGGCAAACTTGTATATTTTCCCTTATATCTGTGATGAATGGGGAAACAATTTTTCACAAACTCAAACTTATTTTACAATCATACATTTCCTGAATTCGCTGACTGTAGAATCCCTTATTTATATAGCAAGAGTTTCGAAACCAACCAATAAAATGAATCATTTATTTAATGGACAAGATGATGGTGCTTCTCGTTTTGAAACATTCTCTCCTGACAAGATATTTTGGAAAATTCCGTCCTCTATTACCTCAGCACAAAATTCCCTTAAGCCGATAATGTATCTAATAATGAGAAATGTATAGTAATAAATCATTAAGTTTGATCGTAAATGATATTTCCGAAGACTTATGGAGGCTCTTTTAGCCTATGGCTACAATTAAGAAGACATTTTCATTACTACATGCTTTAAGCCTTTTACATATAAACGTTATCCAATACGGCGTTGATATAATATTACAAAATAAAGATATTATTACATATACGTCTTTGAAAAATAACTGTTCTCTAATGCACTAATATAAAATAAAAAGAACACTCTTTCAGCGATTAAGCCACTCCGTAAGCTTGATATTTAAACCCTAAAACTAAATATTTATTTTAATTAACTTTGAATTTTCGGAATATTTTCGCAGTTCTAGTTCCCGCTTAAATTCACGTCCCCCACTCGTGACTCAGCGTTAGATCTGAAGGCTTGTAACGTTAATAACCGGGTTTCGATACCCGTGGTAGGCACAGCACAGATAGCCAATTATGTAACTTTGTGCTTAACAACAACAACCAACAAACAAACTTAAATTCATTTAATATCATTTGTATTTTGATTCAATTTATACAGAGACATTTAAATTATATTTCATCTAAACTAGGCATATATTTTCTATCAGAATGTTACAGTATAAAAATGTAAAAAAAGTTTTTTTATTGTGTTTTAAACCAAAGGTGGTAATTAATTTCGTTTCATTGATAAAGTTTGTGTATTCCATACAGATATAGTTATTGCAAGTTTTTAATGCAAAGTGTGCTTTTCAAGTATACTTTAAAATTGTATTTTATAATGCCGCACAACTTATTATCTGTGTTGCCGCACAACCTCTGCCTTGTGTTGCCGCACACCCTCTTCTTTATGTTGCCGCACAACCTCTGCCTTGTGTTGCCGCACACCCTCTTCTTTATGTTGCCGCACAACCTCTGCCTTGTGTTGCCGCTCAACCTATACTTTCTTTTGTCGCACAACGTATTATATGTATTGTCGCACAATCTCTTCTTTCTGTTGCCGCACAACCTCTGTCTTGTGTTGCCGCACAACCTATACCTTGTTTTGTCGCACAACTTATTATCTGTATTGCCGCACAATCTCTTCTTTATGTTGCCGCACAACCTCTGCCTTGTGTTGCCGCACACCCTCTTCTTTATGTTGCCGCACAACCTCTGCCTTGTGTTGCCGCACACCCTCTTCTTTATGTTGCCGCACAACCTCTTCTTCGTGTTGTCCCACAATCTCTTCTTTATATTGCCGCACAACCTCTGCCTTGTGTTGCCGCACAACCTCTGTCTTGTGTTGCCGCACAACATATACTTTCTTTTGTCGCACAACTTATTATCTGTATTGCCGCACAATCTCTTCTTTATGTTGCCGCACAACCTATACCTTGTTTTGTCGCACAACTTATTATCTGTATTGCCGCACAAACTCTTTTTTATGTTGAGGAAATATTTTCTACTTTTCATATCAAGTATTTTACTTCATTAAAAAAGTGCGGCAACTAAACATTTAACGTGTGTACAATTTAACAAATGTGTATTCAGAACATTCATTACAATAATAAATTTATTAATTGTTAAGAAACAGAAACTAGCATAGAATAACACAAAATTATAATTAGAATATTGATGTGATTTATATTTTCATACCCCTCTTAATACTGAGTCATTCCGACAGTGGGTTGTTTTGGAAGGGAAAAAAACTATAAAGTGCGCGAAGTTGGGCGTATAAACAAAGGCAATGCCAGTCAATCATCCTCATCTATATTCATATAAATTTTCAATGGGCATCTAGTTTAGAACTGCAATAGTGAGCTGATCATGATATATTTATGGCTTCTAACGGGAGCTAAGCAGGCTTCAGGTTATAAATAATTATTCATTTATTGAACAACATGTACAGCGCGATATTTGTGTCCAAAACGATCGATGAAATATATTTCTAATATTTTTATCAGCAGAATAACTATCATGGGAATAAAGAACTAAAATCTGATGAAATTTCAGTGTTGAATACTCTGTCGACAAAGTCTGATATATTAAAACATAAAATCAAATAACACGTAATTGAAATACATGATAACTTCAATAGTTATACGAGATATATTTTTAAATCTACAGAAGTTTTAAAAATATTGTTTGTCTTAAAACTTTCTTTTCTAAAATAAAGCCACTGGTGAAATTATATTGCTAATTAAAATCAGTCATAACATTTTAGAAATGTAACAGGCAATTAAAAAGGACCTAAGCTGGGTAGCTCCTTTAATACAGCCTTGGCCAAAATGTTTGAATATTTTGTAACAAATAACGTCATGATTATTAAGATAGAATACAAACACACTTAGCACTGTCAAACTGAGAAATGCATGTTATATTAAACATCTAAATATGTAACTTATATAATGAGATAGGTTCTATGGACATCATGAACGATTTATTAGAACAACGAACAATTTTGTCAGACACCTGTAGAAAAATGTGTAATTCAGCATTTCACCAATCACAACAAAACATTACCAAAACTTACATAATGACAAAATATGACATCATATTATTATAATCAGTGTCTGTAACCTTATACAAGTAAATATTAAACATTAGTACTTGGTTGATCATCCTCATACTCTAATAACTTCAGCAAGGCGACGTGGAATGCTGTCGATGAGGCTATTGATGTAATCCTCAGTGATTTCATCCGAGCTTGATACTATAAGACGCTGCAATTCAGCTACAGTAGCTGTTTTAGGATCGTGGTTAGCAATTTTCCGACTCAGCTCTGCCCAACAGTTTTCAATGGGTTTACAATCTGAAGACTTTGCTATCCATGGCAATCTTGTAACGTCCTCCTGGTCGAAATAATCCTGTAACATATGTGCACTATGTACAATGGCATTGTCATCCTGGAACACAAAGTTATTGCGAAACCTTGCCCCAGCATATGGCAGAAATATCGTCTCCATGTAATGCCTGTAGGAGGTGCCATTGACGTTTCTCTGGAGTATATGAAGACCAATTTTCCACCATGATGAATAGCTGCCCAAGCATGTACCATACCACTTCCTGTGTGTTCTTTGTAAGAAAGACAGTCTTTTCCCATCTTTTCCTCATGTAAACGACAAACGAACCCCCGCCATAAGCTTTAACAAGCCAGAAACAGGACTCATCTGGAAAGATGACATGTTGCCAGGGTCTTAACTGTAAGTTGGCATGCTGTCTTGCCCAAGTTACACGTTAATGGCGGTGAATTCTTGTTAATATCGGTTTGCAGCTTGCCCTATTTGCCAAATAACTTCTTTGGTCAATCTCTTATTCGTGTTAACCTGATCAAAACACGGTCATCTTGAGTAGTGGTTTTTCGGTGTCTACCAATAGACTTTCCTGAAACAACGTTTTCTTAGTCTGATGACGTTTTAGGATTCTGGTTAGAATACACTGGGGTACCCTACTGTTCTGGTAATGCCCGTTTGCGTCATACCATTTCTGGATAATCAAACAACTTGATGCTCTATAACATCTGGCATGTGATGAGACATGACTCTACACTAAGTACAGAAAAATTGTCTGAACAAAGCGTTGATCTGTTTCTAAAAAGATTATATCAAAAGCACAACCTTTTATATAAAACAGGTATGTATGTGTGTTTGACGAACAAATGCTCAAAACAGCTTATACAGGTAAGTTTGCCCGATATATGCCACCTTCTCTGTTACTACTCAGGCATTTATTCAATAACTACTCCATGCATGTAGACAGTAACATCAATATAAAACAGTATACAAACATTTTGGCCAAGCATATTAATTTCATATTAAATGTTGATGTTTTTTCAACGTTAAAAAATAACTTTAGCTATGCAATTTTCTGTGTAGAGCTTATATATAGCCTTTATGAACTGAAACAACACTGTATAAGAAACCTTATATAAGGTATATACCATTTCAGTCATTTTGTTAATAAAGTACCTTCTAATTTCTTTACAAGTCTAGCCTTTCTAAGACTACGTGATACTAATAGTTTTAGGTTTCGTTCATAGATTTAAAATCTAAAATTATATTTGAAACTTTGTTTAGTAAAGCTCAGAATACTCTAAGAAGATTCATAGCAAAGATATTTTTGTTAATCACAATGTAGTTTCTTCTGAAGATTTGAAGATCAAATCACACAATGATCTGGATTACTGAACACCCGAAAACCGTTCTTAACAACTCGGGTGTGTTGTGTTACCAATGTCTTAGGTAACACCTAAAAACGAAACCTGATTAACTAATCTTTTGTGACTCATCGTATCAGAAAGTTTCAAGACCAGTGGGGTTTAATAATGCAGCATGGTATTTGTTAGCGTATTCCTAATTATTATTACATCTGAAATTACTTTGAAAAATGCGCAAAACATTCGTTATATTCTAGCAAAAACATTTGTCACAACTGAAACCTGCATTACATTCTAGTAAGACATAACTTCCCAATAGAGAAAGTTACTGAATTTTCTTTAAACAGCTATTATAAAAACGTTATAGAGACATACATGAAAGAGGATTGAGTTTAAAGGAAATGTGATTCGATTTTAATTAACATATTTCAAACAAGTATGTTTAATCCCTTTATTTATTCAAATCAATCTATTAAAATGCTTGTAGCCCTAATATTTTATCTATTCAATTTCAACTCGATGTTTGGGATTATTCCTCTAAAACTTTACTTTTTAACTAAATATCGTGAGGGAACACCATAGTCTAACAGTAAAAATATTAAAATAACATGTAATTAACATTACAAGTGAAAATAGCTTGTCTCCAGCATAGTATGGTATTTTTACTTGTAATTATTATTACTTGTTTCTCATGATAATGAAAGGAATGATGTAACAATCTATTTTTCTAATTAACACATTTAACATCTTATCAAACAAAAAAAAACTTGTTATATTACAAGTATTAAGAATATGAATTAACTCAGAAAAGCTGTTGAAGCATCAGGTTTTTTTTTGTTAAAATTTAACAGTTTGCTGATGCGATGTCGTATTTTATATCGGGTGCCATAGCAAGAATACAATTATATAATATACAATATACTTACCAGATTTTCATGAAAGGATATACCCAAGCTTTAGACGGTACTTTTTTGTACTTTCTATTTTGTTCAAAATACGAACTTTGAAATATAAGTAAACCTAGATGCAAACAAAATAAAACTACATACATGGCTTAATCCCACATACATTTTAATACGTCTGTGTTTGTTCCGCCCGCTTATGTATTTACATTACTCTTACTTGATAGTTACCATAGTTACACAGAATCTTTCCTGCATCCGTTTCACTTACAAGAAACCGCGTGTGTTATATTTTCTACTTTCTTTCTGGCGGTAGCTGCATTCAATAAACAGAAAAATTAGTCAGATAAATAAAATGAGAGTTGCTGAAAGGTAAACCTTTATGAGTGCACTTGCAACCTATGTCTTTTTTTATCTTTATTGGAGTTGCTTTACTATACGGAGAACTGACAAATCTTATCTTCTGAGAAATATCCCACCTGTTCACTTATGGTTGAACTTTCCCTTTTTTCTCTCCTTCATCCATCCATGTTTTGTTATCTTCTGTCTATTATTCTTTATTGCCAACTAGGAATGCCCAATAATTACCTGTGACGATAGAAACAAGATTTACAGCAACGGATGTTACAAAGTGTAAAATACGTCTTCTATGACGTTTCTATATACTTTAAAACTGAAAAAAGGACTGAATATAGGAATATTTTCAGAGAATTCCACTTTCCTGCCAATGTGTGTATTGCAAGCATTCGATGGCAGTATCCCATACATTACCCAAACGTCTTCAAATCTGCCCAGGCATTCAAAGAGTGAATTTCGAATGTTTTAGCATCAGTTCATTTACTAATATATTGTACTCTAACTTGTATTCTAGCAATAATTCGGAATTGCAAATGGAACATGATAAATGTAAACATTCATAAAGGAAGGCTTCCTTTCATTATTTCTGTTATTTCTGATTGTTGCTTACAGTAATTCTCGTACTGACCTCGTTTCAGACCGCAACATCTCAAGTGCTTTATCTTATAAAAAACGTTTTGTTTAATATATATACATTTTTTGTCGTTATTATCTTTCATGAGCATGAGATGAAATTCGCGTAAAGATTTTGTGTTATAGCTACCTTTAGTTTGTTTTTGTGTAGCTGTTACATTACATCTGTAATCATGCACAGCTTCGTTTATTCAGTGCATGCATTAACGATAGCGTTGTTTAACTACAGTTTGGAGCAAGTTCCGGAATCACATTATTGATTATTCGAAAGCACGTTACAAGGCTAACGTCGCGAGTAATTTCATACAGATCAAGTAATGAAACACAACAAATTGTACTCCAAGTTTATTTTTATTTTTTCTGCTGCGTGAACGTGTTCAAATAACTTTCAACAATCTTCTGATACCACGATATCATTAAAATCACATATTGCATATTCTCGTGTTTCCCTGTCTAAGTATTAAGCAAATTTTGATTTTAACGCTGCACAAGCATTTAATTTCTTTTCATAAAATATGTCATTTTATTTCTTAAGCTAGTATAGCATTCGTAGTATCTAGAACATTTTTAAACATCTTACAGAACCTAATAGAAGCAACGAGAATCATTATCTTTCAGTAGGATCAATAGATGCAGATGAGATTTCCATTAAAATATTCCGATGTAAGTTTCAGTAATACAACAATTTATCCGGTTTCCATTAATAAAGTTTAACACATTATGTTACATTAATATAAGAGTTGGTTTCTTAAAAGAACATTTGAGTTGTGCTTTGGAAAATTAGTATCATAATCACTCTTGGAACAAGTGTGGTTTCACACTTCTATAAGTGTAAAATACTGATATATAAGCTACAACCAAAAAAGTGTGAATCCATAATCTTCGTCAGAAAAATGACTTCATGCCCACAATAGAATTATAAAATATGATAGTGTCCATTTATAGGCAAGTTAAGATGCTAAATATATTTATTTCATTCTCCACTTCATTTCTTTGGCTCATTTTTACATGATTTCAACCTCCAAGATTGTACGAAAGAATTAGACGTTAAAATATTAGACGCACAGTGGTCTTGAAGGTAAGTCTTCAGGTAAGTTTAATGTCTGAAAGGAAGATTAGTGAAGCTCAAACTTCGGTTTCTATGGAAATCGTAAAATGAAAATACATATTTACAGAGTTTACATTATATCATTATCGTATTCTTTCCTCTTGAAGAAGCAAACTAAATTTACGAACACAGTAATGAGACTGTTTGCAATTATTTAGTACTAGTGCATGAAAGAAATTAAGCTTATTTTAAAAAGACACCCAAGTATAATTTTATACATCTAGTGAAGCGTGTGAAAGGGATTAAGCTTATTCTCAACAACCATCAACGTATACTTCTATTTAGTACCAGAATAAATGGATTAGGCTTATTCTTAAAAACCATCAACGTATAACTTTACTTATATATGTCAGTTTTTCTACTTTGCTCAGCGGTGTAAGAAACATTTATTGAAATTAATTCACAATGGCTGTCCCTGTTGAAAATACCGTGACCTGGAAATATTCGAATTTGGTGATACAAAACACAATTAGTGTTAACAAAGAAAAATACACCTGTTTGAGTAAATTTAAAAATAACTCAAATTATTATTTTCTTATTAAAATCAATAATTCCCTTTAAAAAATTTTCATTATTTCTCGTTTCACCATATCCTCGTACATACAAACATGTATCTGTAAAATAATGTTAAGTGGCATGATTGCATGTTAGTAGCATGGGTGGATCCATGAATGATTAAATTTCTCAACAGTTACACCCACTTAAATAACAGAGGCATTTATATAACTATATAAATATCAATACGATACCAATGGTCGCATTTTCCTGACGCCTCTTCTTTATCTAACTTTAAAAAGCTTTAAGCAAAGAGGTTATTGAAATAATCTTATAACTATATAATGTAATGTTAACTTACCTGTGTAATGTGAAAGCTTAAATGGTTTAGTATAAGTTATTCTATTTTTACTTAATTACGGTTTTAAAAAAGACAAGATACTGTTGTTAGAAAATTTATAATTCCTATAAACTCCTGTTATCTCAACTCCTCATTCCTGATCAACATTTTTTCATGGGCGGATGAAAAGAGACTCCTATCTCTGAACATCTTTGGTGGAAATTTCCACCACACCAAAATCGACCACATTTCATTGACCTTTGGAAAAATCCAAACATTGAAAGATTAGCTTGATTTATTCTTTGGTTCTTCTCTGGAAAGTTTTCTGTAAAGTGAATCATCTTATATCACTAATTTTGTTCATGATTGATCCAAGAAGAAGGTATTAAATACTCTGTAACAATGTTTCTAGTGTAATTTATACAGTAATTTCTAATTAGATGGAAATTGTGTATTTTGTTATCATATACAGTATATTAATGTTCCCTTGCAAAATGACGACGGGTTAGGCTGAAGTTAGTGGCTATAAATAGTATAATTAACTCCACCCCGTTTACAGTAATTGCCATAATACCTGACCATGTGCTCACGTATGCTTCATATCTGATAGTGCTAATTACGAGTTATTCTGATTAAGTGGAAGGGTGTTCCTGACTTCGTGACATATTGTAAAGGGTAATTATTGGCTTTGAGACAACCACGTGACTACAGTATACAACTTTCTCTAGATTATATTAACGTACATTTTTTTAGATTTAATGAAGAAATATAGATATCTTAAGATCAGCAACACAAGATATTTTTGTTCTTTTTATTAATCTAGTTAAAAATACACTCAGCAACACTATTTGAGTTGTTATGATTAACAATGATGGTTTGCTTTGATACAGTGAGAATATATAATTGTAATTAAACTAGTTATTAATATTGAAAAAAATCAGAAAATTTATTGATGTAATTTAGGTAAACTATTGGTTCTCACTGACAAAGTATGTAACCTTATTAGAGTTATTGTAGGTAAACTAGCGGTATACACACTGACAAAGTATGTAACCTTATTAGAGTTATTGTAGGTAAACTAGCGGTATACACACTGACAAAGTATGTAACCTTATTAGAGTTATTGTAGGTAAACTAGCGGTATACACACTGACAAAGTATGTAACCTTATTAGAGTTATTGTAGGTAAACTAGCAGTATACAGCTCTGAGTTACTCTACCTAAGCAGGCTATTAACGCTGATAAAGTCAGAAAGTCCGTTTGATTTTACTAAATTAATGACTGACAATGACAAGGTCGGCAGTTCTTTTTGAGTTACTGTATTAAAAAAATCGAAGAGTCTATTGAGTTATCGTCACTAAAGTATAGCGGTTTCCACTAAAAATTTCAACTTTATTTAAGTTACTGCAATCGGTTCATACTTAAGGAACGGTTTTTGTTGTTGTTGTTGTTGTTATTTTTTGCAGTAAACTAGTAAAGCACGATTACAAAGTTACAATCATTCTAAGTTACTTTAAGTAAACCAGTAAGTCCAAGTAATAAATAAATATGTTTATCTGAGTTACTGGGGCCAAAAAGATTGATGCAGCAGCAAAATGTAATGTTTTTAGCACTCCATACGTTTACAAATGAATTATATGTGCATCGGATTATAAGTGCACCAAAATTGTTAAGTTTCAGATTTTATCTGCGTGACATTGGGGCCTATAAACTGCTAACCGTTTTATGTTGGAGTTTAAATATGCTAGAACTACTTATAAATGTATGATTTGTTCTAAAAAATGTAACGAAAGGTAAAAATTACTTTAAGGACGTTTATGCTTACAATTTGTAGATACTGCACATTGTATTTTTTTACAATAATCAAAATGAATTTTGTAACGAATTTATCATTGGTATTTATTTTTAATATGAACGTTGTTTGGGTTGAATTTGTATTTAGAAATATGCGTGACTTGTAGTATCAGATATGTGTTGCGTATAACGAATGTGTTATATATTTATTTTAATGTCAACGTTTGTTTCAAATAAGTTTATATTTGAGGGAGTGTCTAGCTTACCGTATTAGTTACGTATGGCGAAACTCCCAGGTTGTAGAATATTCGTGAACACAAGAATCAACAATATATCCCTTTTCGTAACCGGTATTGTCTGAACGTTCGAGAAAAGCATTGTCCGCTTGTATAAAAAGACCAAGGCCAAAAAAGAAATAATTATGTCTGCTAGAAAACTGTTATAACCGTGTGTACGCTATAAGCCGTGATTTTACTAACCCTTACCAACCGGAAAATATACGACATTTGACCAGGAACAGCTATAAATTTCCAACGTCAATGAATTCTCATCAAACGTTAGTATCTTTCCAAAAATATTGCTGGTTTCTCATCGGACATTAGTGGTTTTATGAAAATATTATCTTACACCAACAATCCAACAATTCAGTGCCTGATAAAGATAGCTAGCTTCTCAACAATTGTACGTACATCGACTTTACGTTAACTCGCTGGATACCAAGGAGACTCTGAACTAGGAAGACGATTTTAGGTTATTTGTAAGTTAGTGAAATTTCTGTTTGTGAAACTTTATTTGTAATAATTAATCATAATAGTTGCTATTGTAAATTGTACTGTTGTATATATATATTAAAACGTATTTGTGTCGAAAACAAAAATGGTGTGAATCAATCTTTTTGGCAAATAGCATAAATTAAATAAAATATTGGCATATTTCTAAACACTAAATTCAGGGTACGTTTCAACTATTGAAATTTAAATTATTTAACTCGGCTGCGGATTATTTCAAATTATCAATACGCAACAATTTGCTCAACAGTTTCAACAAGACTTAAAAATTACCGTTTAATTTATATATATAAAAAACAAATGAGAAAAACACAAAACTTGTATGGCACAGAGAACCCAGAATGCTTTGCACGTTTCTTAGAATTTTTTACATGATTATCAATGAAGGGAAATAGACATTTCATGTCTTCACATGTTAGATATCCGATTGGAAATAGTTAAGAAGTAAGCATTATATGTATCCTCCTTATTGTTTATTTAACAATTGCATAGATCACGTGGAATAAAGGTGTAATGACAGTGGTGCATTCTGTTTAATGAAGAAAGTATTAGTATTCATATGAGTTCAGCTTAAAATGCACCTCTAACACAGTGAAACCAGAAGGAAAATGTAAACACCATGTCAGAATGACTAATTTAACGCTGGCTTCAGTGTAAGAATGAGAACTTCAAAATACACACTCGTGTACTATATATTGATGGTAATGTTCAAGGTGTATAACATAACAATAGAAAAATGTTACTCGTAACCGTATAAGTTTTATCAATTTAGCTTCCAGAAAAGAGCAATACTTTTATTTAAGTGTTCTATTTATGTATAGGTGGTGCTTTCGTACTGTTTGTAAAAATTTGTTTTTGCCTTCTATTTGTATTATAATACGATAATATTATAATAATACTATACAACTATATACAATAATACTATACAATAATTGTTTGTTTGTTTATTTATTTGAAATTATGTACAAAGCTACACAATGGGCTATCTGTGCTTTGCCCACCTCCGGTATCGAAACCCGGTTTCTAGCGTTGTAAGTCCGCAGACATACCGCTGTGCCACTGGGGCCTATACAATAATACAATAGTACTACACAAATAGATACAATAATACTTGCATAAGTTGATTGAATGTAAATAGCCATTTATTATTACTACGAAATAAGAACTTAGTATTTTGTGTAGAGAAATATAACACTATGGAATAAACATAGGTTTGTAGGACTACAATATCAAAATGAGTTCAACAGAATTCAGTTGACTTACTACTAAAAACAGTTCTGGTTTTTGATTGAACAAAAGTTATGAAATGGAGATACCGTCGGATTGAAACTTGTCGTTTGTTTGTTTCTTTTCTTATCAAAGATTATCTTAAATTTCCTCTATTTAGAGTTAACACTGAAAGAATAAAATCTAACCCGAGTTAGCTATCAAAACTAAGAACAGCTACAGCTCATAATCGAATTTTCTTTTGAACGGGCGTAAAGAAAAAACGAGGTTAGACTGAATTCGAATCTAAAAGTCTCACCAAAATAGAGAAAGTTTTCATGACCTTTTCATGTCTTATTTAATAGAATAGTAAGAATGGAATGGTAAGACTCGTTAAGGTATTCCAATTTACTTGTAGAGCCCAGAATAGACCGACCGTTGCCTAGTGATCAACGTGACGGACCATGCATTTGCAAGTCCATCGTTTGCATCCACTTAGCGCCAAAAAAAAAAAATCGTGTTCTGCAGTTTGGGGCGCCGTGGGTACGTTATAAGATTAACGGCCAAACCAACTGTTCAGTCTTAAAATAGTACCCCAAGAGTTTTCGGTGGGTGTTGTTCACTGGCAGCCAGAGTTTGCGGTGGGTGCTGTTGACTAGCGGCCTTCTCTCTCTAGCTTATCAGCTCAAATTCAAAAATAACGGCGCAGATAGCCCTTAAATAGCTATGCGCGAATATCAAAGAAAAAATAAAGCCTATGATGCATTCATTGAAACGAAATTACAATGTTGAATTTCTTCATCAGTACGTATTTCCAAAAGTAATGTAATTATTTGCAGACAGACATAGAATTATAACCTTCAAACCGGAGTGAAATTCACTTAACCCATATAACTCTTAACACACACAAAAGTTCAATTGGAAATGTATTGAAAATTCACTGTAAGTTTTGAAAAACGTACCTGAAATATAACATTCTTTTGGAGATGAGTTGTAACAAAGTTTCCTTAGAATATGTTTTTTCTTTACAAAAATGCTTGAAACGAAGGTATCATCTGAACTTCCCATTTTAATTAGCTTTCTTTCGTATGATCCATGAAACGGAAATATTATAGCTAGGAGTATTTATTTGTTTGTTGTTAAGCGTAAAGGTACACAATGGGCTGGCTATCTGTGCTCTGCCCACCGCACCACATCGAAATTGTTATAAGCCCTCAGACTTATCTCTGAGTGGAGAGAGCGTATGCAGGGGAGAAAGTTGTTATCTACAGAATTGATTTATCATGGTTCTCAACAAATAGTAAAGACATATGTTTACCGTAATCGTATAATTTGTTCTGAGTCAGTAACAAAAACTACCTGTGAATAAACACACCTTATCAACTTTTTTTTACGTTTTTCAAACACCAAAGTTACTTTATAAAACGTTTAAATCATGTAATAATTACATTTATCAAATCCCAGAATCTAATGTATACATACTGTAATTCACAGGAAAATATAGCCCTAAGCTTCAAAGTAACTCTATCAAACTTTATGAAACGCTGTCCAGGGTAAAAGAAAAGACTAATAAGCAGTTGGATTAAGTCCTCTTTCTTAAGAAAGTGTTTGCCATAAAAATATGATACATTTATAAGAAGGTTTTCTCTAGTTTACGCAGCGAGATGAGGACAACCATAAATTACCATCGTAAAATTCCGTAGTGTGTTGTATGTCTAGTTAGTGAGTTTATATGCGTCAAAACCAATAGGCCGGGTTGGTCTGCTAGGCCCCATTTTTATAACAAGAGAAAAAAAGTCACTGTTTGAGAACCGAGATGACTGTAAATTTTTACTTGTTTGGGCTTTGATGATGAATATCTCATTCAATGAGGATTATATATGTATTCTTCACGTATTAAGCCCTTTCTTAAATGTAAGATACGTCGTTCTAATCTTATTGAAACTGTAAAAAAAATTGAGTTCTGGTGTTAAATATTACAAAATTGTAAAACTAATAAGGCGATTGATAAAACTGTTCGATAATTTACTTTTCCTTTGCTCTATAGGATTTTATCTAACAAGGACAAATTATTCCACTCTAATACCTGATAGTTTTTTATATGATGTGTAGGCTTTTCTACGGTTTAAGGCAATCAACTGGTACTTGTTTCAAGAATATTACAAATAAGATTTACTTATAAATAAAACAGTTATTGAGTCCCCCCGACTATTAGGTTCTAGATTCATATTAAGACCTGACTATCTATGCTATATTTTATAAATCAAGAAAATATGCAAATAAATTATCCATTTAATTCGTACATCTGGTGCCACCTGGTGTCGATTTCACTACAAGGAATAAATTCAACTTTAAATTATCGACCTAGCATTTAATCAAACAAGTTTAATACCAGTTTAATAAGAACAATGTGGGTGTGATAGCAAAGCCACCTCGAGCTATCTGCTGTGTCCATCGAGGGTAATCGAACCCTTGATTTTAGCGATGTAAATACAGAGACTTACCACTGTCCCAGCGGAGGACAAAGAACAATTGGCATTATAATATTATTATTTTATACCTACCTTTGATATATTTTATCGGTTTTCCCAATCTTCCTAACGCACGACCCAATTGAATAACCATACAATTTTCTGGTACACGGACTTAACTGGGAATGGAATATAGTAGTACTTTTCAAAAACATTTTAATAAAGTCTAGTAGTGTTTTAGATGTTGTGTTTTTGTTTTGTTTGTTCAAAAACATATTAGTATAATCAATTTAAAAACAATTTTAAAATAAAAATATTAGGATCATCAGTTTATAAATAAATGTAAATATGCTTATGTATTACTGCATCCTGTTTTGTTTAGGATATGATATTCTGCTTATTATTGTCTATAAAACGTTATGTTTGAACGATCCCTTGAAGTACACGACAGTATAGTGTCTAGACGATTAAAAGTAATAAAATGTAGCTACATATATATCAATCATTATCTAAATAAATAGATTTGTACTGATCAACCCAACTGCTCATATGTCTATTTACTGTTACTTTACTACAAAAATCACATAAGTATTTTTATCTATTTATACAGCGATTACTCATCAAAACTCGCCCATCTATAAACTATTTATATAACGTCCTATTCTATACATCTATCACTTACCATGATAACTTTCTATCGATTTGTCTCTCTGCTCGTGTCCTTTTTTGGCATCATATTTCTTCCTGATGATCCGATTAGTATCTCCTTCAAGTAAAAATGCTAATCGGAAACAAGGGAACATCAATAATTTAAAAGAAAGTGGGCGTCATTAATATAGAAACAACAACTACCTTATACATATGTTCAGAAAGCAATAACAAGTGAATCTGAACTACTCAACTCACTACAGTGAAACGACAAAAGATGTTGCCCCCCCCCAGTGGCATGTATGTCCGTGGACTTAAAACCCTAGAAACCGCGTTTCGATACCCGTGGTAGGCAGACCCCAGATAGCTCTTTATTTAGCTTTGTGCTTAACTACAAACAAAACAAGTGTATTTATTGACCGTGGAACACTGGGGCTTGAGTAAATTATGAGAAAGAGTCAGTATCCGTAATGACTAGGATAAAAGATAGTTAATGAGGAGAAAAAGGAAATGTGAGAATACAACGTTTTCAGTCATTAGGAGAAGGTAAAGTTTTATGAAAAAAATAGGAATTTGTTTTAGTTCATTATTACAGTAAATAAGATGACTTAGATTAGTAATTAATACGAAAATATCCATCAAAACCTAATAATATGAAACAATGCTTACATTTTTATGCTTATTCTTGATTACTGATGATTCTCTAGAAAGGATGTCGTTATTCACATTCTCACGTACTACGCACGTGATTAGAAAAAAATCTTCCGGGATAACAGATTATTTCAAATACATCCACAGCTGATATGGAACTGTGTCAAATATGGAAGTTCAAGTAGACTAAGTATGGCGTTCAGAATAAGATAAGCTTCAGATTATATACTTAGAAATGGAACAAAACTATTTGCAAGTAATTAGGATATATCACAAAGTATAAACAAATTTTCTGCCAGCGCTATGATTCAATACTAAATATGACACTAAAAAAATAATAAAAAAGTCCGCAAACCTCCAAGATTTTATGACATTGAAAAGAAATTTCTGACTTGGCACAAAATTTGTTGATTAGGTTTTCACTAATAAGAAGCTATATGCTAACTGTAAGTTCTTTATTCGACGTGTAAGCTGAAGGCTTTAAATTTAATTTCTTTAACTGAGGTTTCACATAGCACTCAGCTGTCATTTGCGGATATGCTTGCACAAGGAAATAAGTCATTTACTATCCAGAAATGGGTAGAAGAAAACAGAAAATTTAGAAACAAATATTATGAATTTTATAACTCGTGAATACATTAACCGTTAAAATATTTTCTTACAGAACTGAAACTAAAATATTAAAATTCAAATATTCACCTTGATGGGTTCTGATATATAAGAAACTTGTTCTTCTTATAAAGGAATATCTTTAAAACACCACCTTGAGGATACTTAGTTTAATAACTTTCATAAATTATACGTCTGTTCATTTATCTGTTGAAATACTAATATTTAACGAAACATTTATATTACGCAGGTTTGTTTGTTTGAAGTTAAGCACAAAGCTACACAATGGGCTATCTGTGCTCTGCTCACTACGGGTATCGAAACCCGGTTTCTAACGTTGGAAGTCCAAAGACATACCGCTGTGCCCCTAGGGGGGCATATTATGCAGGCTATTTTCCGTTCTTTAGACAAACAATATTAACTTGATCGGGAAACATTTTTTCTTCACATTAAAATATATTTCAGGAAATTCGGACATTTGATCTAAAACAATCCTTTTGATCTATATTATATATAAGATTTATTTTTAGAACAGGTATGACTATTAATTCCTATAGATCAATCCACGAGATAACTGAAACTGCCACATTATTTTTATACAGTTCTTGTGAACAAAACAAAAACATATGTGCTTAGCAGAATGTACAATGAAACTGCTAAGGCCAGAAATCTATCGCTTCAACTTATCAAAATATAGACCGAAATTACAGCCATCTATGAAAATAAACTATCAATAAACTATAAAAATCTACCTGTTCATAACCTCAAGTGATGTGAAGATTAAAGCATTATGTTAAAATGATATTCAAGGCAGTTTAAAATATATGTTTATAACTTGAATTGGCTCTAAAAATTAGATTTTTTGTGATACAAGCCTGCAAGATAATAGCTGAGTTATCAAGGGCTAGATACTAGATGTACTTCCGCAGGGTCTCCGACAGTGTTCTGTTTCAAAAGTAAATAAAACCAAAATTAAGAGTAACAAATATTTTCATTTTATTTTTATTTTTTTGGTTTTCAAGTTCATATGTCATGCTGCATTAGAGCATACAAAGTGCATAATTCTTCTCGTGATTCATGGCATGCGCACGTTTTACTGACATTCAGTATAAATTGCAACGTTAAATATCCCTTTTGTGATGTCATTTTAGTGTCTACTGACTGACTGACAGACAATACACTACTGTAATAGCGGAGCGAGTGGTTAAAACAGGTGACGTTAAATATCCCTTTTGTGATGTCATTTTAATGTCTACTGACTGACTGACAGACAATACACTACTGTAATAGCGGAGCGAGTGGTTAAAACAGGTGACGCCTCCATGCGACCTTCGGTCCCCCTTTCGGGGAAATTAGATAACCTTATACGGTAACTTACAACAAATATACAAATGCATATTTTTTTCTATCATTTTTCTCAGTCACACAGTATTTTGACTTACCTCACATAAAACATATAGATTTGGATTTCTATGTGTCTAATACTTTAACATTGAAAGTGTTATTTTAGAGTTAAGGGGTTTGTGGTTTATGTTTATAATACTTACAACAAAATAATTTCTCGAGAAAAGGCAATTTTAGAGAGAAAATATTTTAAGATGGCCAGTCACTCGTGCATCAAACTATCAAAGAAAAAAGGAAATATATATACGAATCGCAATGCACAAGGGTAATAATGAAATGGAAACACTTAAAAAAGTGGGTTATATTTTTCTTTCCAATATCACCTTCACTGGGATTATAATATAATAAAAGGAAACACATTAAACGCGTAATGGTAATCTCATTTCTTCTTCATTGCTGAGCATCACTATATTTATTGCCAAAAAGACAACAAGGAGAATCTAACCTTCGAGCGCGTAGGAATGCGTGCAATCGTTGTTGAATGGACTATAAACCCACGAAAAAGATTTCAGGAAAATAGAAAGGAAATAATGCCGTCTAGATGAAATTGGCGTCGAAAACGTTATATAGCATAACAAGTTAGTCTGTAGAAATCGCGAATAGATTTTTCCAACAGTAAAATGGTGTAGAACAAATGTGGAAAATTGTAAAATCAGTGTTTCGAAATGAAGACTGTATCGATAGTGCGATAAGGTTATTTCAACAGATTGTATGACTGGAAAGAAGTAAATCCTTTATTTTTTCATATAGGAACGTGATATTTCCGTTTCTAACATATCTGATCCACAAAAAACTCTAGAAATATCATCTTGAACCTTGGAGTGAATTGTTTTACAAAATGTTTTCTAAAATTGATCATAATATATATATTTGCTTGTTTATAATTCGAGCAAGAGTGATTTTAATAAAGGACTTCTTAGATACTTTGATTAGTTTCACTGTGCTGTGCTTAAAAATGTAAAATTTTCCATACAATAATGTCGCTTTGTTTTGTTTTTTTAATTGTTATTAAGCTAAAAGCTACACAAATGGGTATTATGGATCATCCCACCTCTGTCGCCTCTTTTTGTTGATTTTTTGACACTACTTACTTTGACACTACTATACTTGCACTTCGCTTTCCCTTCAACTTTATTAAGATTGTATACCTAATCCTATCTTTAACTGACACATGCCGATGTAAACATAACATTTTTCTGTTAATTACTGTAATAAAAAAACATAGATTTAGAACTAACTTTTGTTTCTCACTGGCAGTAAATTACTTCCTTTCTTCGCCTCTCTCGATTTATTCGTTATCTCTCTTACATCTTGCGGTCTTTTCTTCTTCTTCGTTGAACGCCTATTTTTTATATTTTTTTATTAAGCCCACGCCGAACAGGACCGTTTCGTTTTTTACCTTACACATCTGTTTTCTGTAGATCGTATTATAATCTTTCTTAATCATAGGGGGCACTGTGATCTCCACCCCGGGTGAACAAGAAAGGCAGCTGCTCATTCTAATAATTTTTTAATGCTTTAGAGTACTGTAATCTCCAAAAGACAGTTGTTTCTCACTTCCATCAACTCCAACCGATCTTATTTACATCTGACTTCATAACAATGGGCTATCTGTGCTGTGCCAACTGGAGTATCAAAACCTAATTTTTAACATTATTAGCCCTCCAGACTTTCCACTGAGTCATCGAGCGGTAGGAATGTCTCTAACTGGAGAATATGGATAATTCGATCCAACTAATTTCAGATGTGATCATGCTTTGTTGCCCTCTCTGTGTGTAGATTGTGAATCAATATTACCACATACTTTGATACACGATATATAATTTGGTGTTAATCTTGCCCAAAGTTTTAATAGCTGTTTAATTTTTGCTGAATTTTGGGTGTTTTAATGTTAACACAAATTTACAAGTCCGAAAACTATAGTTCTAATGTTCAAAATTCACCTGGTAAGTTTCAAAAACTCAGTCCTTGTCCAGCAGATTTTAATCCAGGTGAACTGTGTATAAAGATATGAAATTGACTCCCGGTTATAATAATGAATAGAGCAAATTATAAATTATTGTCACCGGTGATAAAAAATGGATTCTCTAGGCGAATATTAAACGCCAAAAACACTGGATCAGTCCTAGACAAAAACCACTTCCGACCCCCAAACCTGGACTCCATCTGCAGAAAGTGATGCTTTGCATTTGGTGGGACATCAAAGGAGTAATTCATTTCGAACTCCTCAATCCACAGCGAACTGTCAATGCAGAGAGAGATCTATAGTCAGCAACTGGAACGTTTAAATCAAGCCCTTCATCAGAAACGCCCTTCACTCGTCAATCAGAAAGGTGTTCTCCTCCACGACACGTGGCACGTTCGAAGCAATATAACATTGTGGAGTTGGGAAGTTCTCTCCCACTCACCATATTCTCCAGATATGGCACCATTAGATTACCGTCTTTTTCGTTCGCTGCAACACCATCTTAATAGGAAAACGTATGGAAATGTGGAAGGTGTTAAAGAGGACATCGACATGTTTTTTACTTCAAAGCCATGCGAATTTTTAATTGGGGCATTAACAATCCAAAACATTTATTAAATGAAATAGTCTCCATTCTTATCAATGATGCTTTTCCATCTTACAATCATTTTTGATATACAAGTTGTTCGGATTTTTTCATCTAAAAAACTCTCGACATTAATTTCTTGACGACCTAATACATTTACTATGGAACCCAGTGAATAGAAATTAGCCTTCTTAGATGTTCTCGGTAAAAAACACAAATTAAAATTTAGTGTATTTCGCAAACCGTTTGCGTCAGCATACCACCATATTATAACTTGCTACCCTTTAAGTCAGAAACTATACATATTTTACGTTATGTCCCTTTAATTATTGACCGAGCTTTCCACAAAATGAACGACGAACATCTACAAATGAAATAATTGGAATGAACTCATCATACAATAAGTTCGTTGGTATTGTTGCGTCAGCGAGTCACATGACTACTGTGACGCCACGTTCTAGAACTATCCTGTACTTTGGCGAATGCTCAAGTATTTACTAGATATAGGGTAGTCGGGTATATAAAAGAGGGTGACAACGTGACAGGTTAATGTAATGTGTGTGTAGACAGTGAGTAATTGATCTGCAGTCAGAAGTATTATTGAGCACGTTCGTTGTTATAGCGTTTGTTTAGCGCGATTGTTGAAGTTGAGTGTATCGGTGAAGTTATATTCGGAAAGAATAAACCAGTTTTATTAAGAAAGGACTTGTGTCGCTTAAGTTTCGTCGGAACGAAGTTACGGAAAGTTAATTAACAAACGGAGACGTAACAGTATACAATTTATTCCTGTGATTTCAGAAAATAAAAGTTGAAGTATTCCGACTAAACGATATCAAATGTTTTTTGGCTAAAACTTTATATTTAATTGTTATTTTCACTACTGTATCTCTGTACGGATTGGGTTGATTCGACCGACCTCGTAACCACCATAAAAAATTAAGACATATATATTATGCTTTTTTCGTTCTAGAATGACTGCAGATTACAACAGGAAAATATTTAGTTACGAACTTTGTATCATTTGCTGCTTACTGTAGGTTGCTAAGCCTTATCAAATTTCGCACATGGAGTACGTTAAACGAAATAATATATTTTTAGGTTTTGTATATACATTTTGAAACAACCAAAAATCATAAATTACTGTATCAATACCACAGAATTCCACTATAATTTATCTTAGCTTTGTAACTAAGCTGTATTTAGGTGTAAAAAATATGAAATTTCGAGCTCACTAACGTCTTACTTTACCTCTTGGAATCTAGCGTGAAAAGAAAGGGTTTCAGGAGGAGTGGAGTAACTGATTAGCTAGTGAAACGATTGATGATTCAAAATTTATTAGCTACAAAGTGCTGATTTCCAGGTCTGACGACAAACTCATTTATGAAATGCTCCCCGATGGATCAACGGTAAATTTGTGGACGTACAGAGTTATAATCCGGAGTTCGATTCCCCGTGGTGGACAGAGTCCTGATAGCTCACTGTGTAAACTTGTACTAATGTACTAAGAAATCAAGAACAACAACATTTGGGAAATACCATGTTCTTATAAACAAACTTATTGCATATAAATTGAAAGACATCTTGGCGCAGAAATTAAAGACCATAACTACTGCACAAGACTGGTTAAAACACATGTTGATCGCACATAAAATGGACAAGGAATACAGAAACATTGACTTACATAAGTTCTGGAAAACATTGAAAATCAAATTATTTTTGTACAGCAACACAGTGAAACTTTCTACTTAAACACTTAAAAAATATAAGGAAATTATAATAAAACATTTACTTAGCACATCCCATATACTTTAGACTCTCTCACCAATCGTCTCAAAAGACTTATTCGCCACTTCAAGTTACTAATTAAGATAATACAAAAACCAGAAAAGACTGAAAGGTGTATTAGTGAGATCCGCATTTATACAAGCAGGCCCTTTCAGAAAACGCAATTGTCTAATTAAATAATGTTTCATAGAAAAAATATTGTTTTTGAGATTACGTGCACAACATTGGAAAGACAGGCAAGATAATAATGATAGATTTACAAAACACGTGAACGACTTACAAAATCTTGAAATTAATAGGAATGCCAGCGAAACAATCCACGTGATAAACACAACCTCCCTATTACAAGCAATTTTACAATCCGAATATCATACAAATCTTCCAGCATTATAAACCGA
>NW_013665766.1:494991-496083 GCF_000517525.1 Limulus polyphemus
CCGGATTTCGATACCCGTGGTGAGCAGAGCACAGATAGCCCATTGTGAAGCTTTGTGCTTAATTACAAACAAACAAACAAGCTCAGATCTAATTTGATTAATACATGTAAAAAGGATGTATCCTATATGAGGATAAGTTTAACTTATACTTATATATACATCTGTAAGTTTGTTCATTAAAAAATGTTTTAGCACTAATAGAGACTTAATTATGCCAAACAAAAAACAGGCCATATATTGAAAAACCAAGTTTATCTTACTTGACGTCTTAAGTGACTTTGAGTAACAGTTAATAATATCGTTTCATTCTGCAAACACGACCACTTCTAGCTCTCGTACTTTAAGTGCATGTAACTAAACTTTGTGCAAAGAGATAAGCACTCTGTTTAATGAAGAAAGTTGTAATTTTAATGACGTTCTGATCTTACTCAAAACGTTTTAAGAAATATAAATTTACATCAGAGTATCAGTTTTGTAAGATTGCATAATCATAAAACATATTCGTACACAAAAGCATTAGGTTTATTTTGGTATACAAGAGTGTCAGGTAAATGGTGGTATACTAGACAAGCAAAGATACTTTAGCGTACAAGAATATCAGGATATTTTGTGGTATACAAGACAATTAGGGATACTTTGGCATACAAAAACATCAGATGGATGTTGGTATACTAGACAACCAAAGCAACTATGGTATAGAAGAGTATCAGATGTATGTTGGCATACTAGACAACCAAAAAGATTTTATATACAAAAGCATCATGTGTATACTGGTATACTAGACAATCAGGGATACTTTTATATACAATAATATCAGGTGTATGTTCGTATACTAGACAACCAAAGAGACTTTGATATACAAGAGTATCAGTAATATGTTGATATACAAGACAATCAGGAATACTTTGGTGTACAAGAGCATCAGTTTAGAAAAAAACATGTATCTTATATTTATGTACATTTAGTTGCTATGGTTAAATTCATTTCTTTACTAATGCTAAAATTCGAGATTCCTTTCTAATGGGCCGGCATGGCCAGGTGGTTAAGGCACTCGACTCGCAATCTGAGGGTCGCGGGTTCGCATCCCCGTCA
>NW_013665766.1:497083-534488 GCF_000517525.1 Limulus polyphemus
CCTCTAGTCTTACACTGCTAAATTAGGGACGGCTAGCGCAGATAGCCCTCGTGTAGCTTTGCGCGAAATTCAAAAAAACAAACAAACAAAAACAAACCTTTCTAATGGTGGAAACAATACATATAACTCATTGTGCAGCTTTGTACTAAAATAGTCAATCAACAGTCAGTAATTTCATTACATTTATTTAAACTTCATTGTGACAACACTAATGTGGTAACGAAAATTTAAAATGCAGTTTAGGTTTAGTGGACTCTGAAACAAGAAACTTTAGAACATTGTCGTGATCGCTATCTTATTCTTATGAACTTACTCTAACCTTATATTTAAGTACCGAACCTTAGTTTGTTGAAATAACAGTAGATAATTTCTTCAGAATATGAAATCGTTGTTTACAGTTTTATAGAGAAAAAAAGAATAAACTTTAGTCACCACGAACATGTTTATTTTTTCATTTCCAAAGGTGTTGGGTGAACAATGTCCTATGCACAATCGATAAACTTTTCGGAATAACGAAACTTCGGCATCGGCCATAAAACTAAAGGTTATAAAAGGACACAAAAAATTAGTTTGGTTATTTGAAAACAACACGTCATTAATGAAACAGAACCAAAATACAAAAAAAAATATTTATGTGGCAATATCAGAATAGATATGTTAATATATATTAAAATGTGTAATATTAAAGATATGTTCTCGGCGTTGGAAATACCATACGAACAAGAATATATATATATATACTCGTATCATACAGCAATATAATAAATAAAAAGAAAAGCTACTAAAAGCAGTGTAGGCATAACGATAGATATAATTAAAATAAAATAAAATAGATAAAATATAGAGTGAAACAACATAATGTGGCAATTAAGCTTCACCAGTTTATAAGATATAACTAAAAATCACGTTAACTAGAGATATTTTTCATTCCACATTCTTCATTATTTATCGATTATGGATTTCAAATAAAAAGCGTGTAAAAATAGCATATAAGATATACCGTTTGTTTCCAAAGATAGCTGTCCAAAAGGCAATATCTGTGAAGCTATGATTTCTTTGTTTATAATTAAACACAAAACTACACAATGGGCTATCTGTGCTCTGCCCTCCAGGGGCATCGAAACCTGGTTTCTAGCGTTGTAAGTCCACTGGGGGCATGAAGCAATGAAGTCATTTCACATATACTGCTGAATGATTGTGCTGGATAAATTTAATAAAAAGGTAAATTAATTATCAGTGTTGCCTCACGACCAATGTTAGTTACGGAGGAAACATAAAGTACATATTTCTAAGGTGATGAAGTGATGAAAGTATCTTCTTTAGAGGATGAACCTTTTTGCTGAGCATATCAATGATAACATATATATCGTGTACGAAGGTGGAAAAGATGTTTCACTGGAAGTAGAAATGTGATACGATCAAACACTACACTAGTGGGACTAGGTAACTTGATGTCCCGGGCTAGTCCCCAAAGATTGATCCAGATAAGCTTTTCATGTAGACGCTGTGAAACTTTGTGACTGAGTATAGATAAACGAGCTTTCCTATCAGAAGTAATACCAAGGTGAACAGGAATGTGACTGATGTGAATGCTAAAACGTTCAAGTTATGACATGATCGAAATTTCTTTCGAGTGGGACCAAATAAGATTGCTTTAGTTTTGGTAACATTGATGGTGAAATGTCATTGAAAACACCATGTAAAAAATTAGTTGATGTCAAGTTGTACAGACTTATCTATAATATTGATAGTTAGATAGAATGCAATAATGGCAGTGTTTTCGGCATATTGGAAAACATTGAAACTTAGTGGTACATACAATATGTAAAGGAGTGGCGAGAATACTGATCCTTGTAGAACACCCGCTAGGAAATCAGATGGACTAGAAAGGATACCTTCTACATAACAAACACCTCGTTGTCCGTGAAGAAAGTAATTGAATAGTCTGACATAACTTAGAAGGATGGTGAAACTTGGTTGAATGGACGGCAACTACCTGTTGTAGAAACACGGGGGGCATAGAGTACGACGTTTCGAAAGTTCTCGGCCTTTCGTCTTCTGCCTAAACAATCTATCAACGAATTAGTGGAATGGTATCTTCTTAAGTTTATAGAGCAGACCTTAGTACCAGACTGAATCTAAAGCTTTTCAAAAACCAAAAAGTATTGAAGTGATTAGTGATTGTGTCGAAAAGTTTGAGTAATTAGCCCTATGTGGAAGGAGAAGGTCGAAAGCCTGCCTGGTTGAATTATAAAAGTCGATGTTCGGAAATAAAGTGATGCAGTCGTGTGATATGAATGCTCTTAAAGGTCTTACTAAAACATTGGCGAGACTAATTGGACGGTAAGAACTAACAATAATAGAGTCTTTATTAGGTTTAAAGAAGAGTAAAATAATAGTAAATTTCCAAGACAGTGGACAATAAGTAGTGCAGAGGATGATATTGTAAGAACGAAAGAAACTTGTTAGTGCCTGTTGTAAATAAAGGCATTTAATACCTTCTTGCTCTGGAGCAGTGTTTCACTTATGCGTAATTGGTAGTCGAACATCGGATACTATGATAAGTACGTCCATATAATTGGTACTCATTTCATGATAAAAGTGCAGAGACAGGTCAGGTAGAGTGAGATCAGTAAAATTGGATCCATTATTAGAGGTAGTAGAGTCTGAGACTCGAAAAGCTCTTTCATCAAATGTAGCAAAAATATTGGATTTTTCAATTGATGAAGCCACACCAGAGTTATTCACCAGAATTGGGTACTTTGGAATTTGTAATCATCTATTCATAAGCCAAAAAATAAGTCATAATTGAAAAGCATGGTGAACATTCCGAAGTTGATTACATGTATGTCTCAAAACAAAAGAGTCTCTGAAATGTTGTTTATATTTGCAGTATATTATTTTAAAAGTTACGGTTTAAGCGACGAAAGCTAGCGAAGCATTAGTTTGTTTGTTTGAAATTAAGCACAAAGCTACACAAAGAGCTATCTGTGCTCTGCCCACCACGGGTATCGAAACCCGGATTCTAGCGTTGTAAGTCCGCAGACATACCGCTGTGCTACTGGGGGGCACGAAGTATTAGATACCAATAAGCTTACAATTTATTATAATAATCATGTGATATATAGATGTTGTTGTTTTTGTTTGTTTTTTGTTCACAGCCCTTTTAGCTTGTCCATTTCGAATTCAAAATAAAAGACAGATAAAAAGAACACTGCTCAAGAAGCCTTTCGTTAGTACCAGAACTTGTCAGTTGCACTGGATGATAATATACAAATAACTCTCGGAAATTATATTTATGGTAGGCTAATAATAATGTTTTGATTGGCTCGGAAGAAATGTCATTGTGTTCATGGATTCCAGGGATTAAATGACATGTAGTTTACCTATATAGGTATCCTGACGTCTACAAAACCTATGATCATAAACAATCCATTACTGCAGAATATTAGGGATCCTGTCTTTGAAAGTGGATTTTAAACCACTCTATTTTGGACCTGAAAATATAAGGATTTTACAAGGTTATGATTTTTTTCTCACAATCAAGGTATTTTTTCCAAGAAATGAAAGTCCTATGCCAATACTACATTAAGGAGAGTGCTGATAATCGCTGTCGATATATAATTGTGAGCAATTTATGAGAAAGTTTGTGAATTAGAGTGTTAAGAAAATCGTTTTTTCACAGGATTTATTTTCATGGAGTTCGTTTGACAGCCAGAGCATATTTTGTATATTCAGTCGAAGAGAGAGTAGACAAGGATTAGTTTGATAGCCAAATCATATTTTGTAGATTAAGTCTAAGAGAGAGAGAGAGAGTAGACATGGCTTAGTTTGATAGCCAGAGCATATTTTGTAGATTCGGTCTAAGAGAGAGTAGACAAGGCTTAGTTTGATAGCCAGAGCGTATTTTGTAGATTCGGTCTAAGAGAGAGAGAGTTGTAGACAAGGCTTAGTTTGATAGCCAGAGGATATTTTGCAGATTCGGTCTAAGGGAGAGTAGACAAGGCTTAGTTTAATAGCCAGAGCATATTTTGTAGATTCGGTCTAAGAGAGAGTATACAAGGCTTAGTTTGATAGCCAGAGCATATTTTGTAGATTCGGTCTAAGAGAGAGTAGACAAGGCTTAATTTGATAGCCAAATCATATTTTGTAGATTCGGTCTAAGAGAGCGAGAGAGAGTTGTACAAGGCTTAGTTTGATAGCCAAATCATATTTTGTAGATTCGGTCTAAGGGAGAGTAGACAAGGCTTAGTTTGATAGCCAAATCATATTTTGTAGATTCGGTCTAAGAGAGAGATTAGACAAGGCTTAGTTTGATAGCCAGAGCGTATTTTGTAGATATACAAGGCTTAGTTTGATAGCCAAATCATATTTTGTAGATTCGGTCTAAGAGAGGGAGAGAGAGAGTAGACAAGGCTTAGTTTGATTGCCAGAGCGTAATTGATAGATTCGGTCTAAGAGAGGGAGATAGTAGATAAAACTTAGTTTGATAGCCAGAGCGTATTTTATAGGTTCGGTCTAAAAGAGAGTAGACAAGGCTTATTATGAGTAATGAAGCTTTCAAAAGATTTGATCAAGCCAGTAAAGTGTTTTTGATAATACAAGTATTGAAAAACAGGTACGATGATGAAAAACAATTGAATTTGAAGTCAAAGTAAAGATAGATAAGTTTGATACACGAATTACCGAAATTTAGGTATTAGAAAAAGTAAGATACGTGGAAAGAACAAAAGTATCATCTAAATACTGTTGTAAAAAATGCGGACTGTAACTCAGCATGAAAATACCAAATACCAAAAATTCATATATGGAATGCTTTTGTCTCCTCTTATTCCTTTAAATTTAATATTTCTTCTTCGTAATGACCTTAATCCCAACTAGTTTGGGGTCAGCCGATATTTTCCTGAGCCAAAAGCGGGTGGCCGGCTTTGACAGCAACCATACCTTTAAATTTAATACTTATGACTCAAACATCCTTAGTCACTATGAGAACAACCTATACACTGGATAGGTGAAGTGAAGAAAAAGTGTCATTAGCCACTATTCAGTTCTTCACATTATATAGCTACACTATAGTATGTATAATAAATAAACTTAGTATTCCGAAAATTGTATTTTTATCTAAACGTTGTAAAAGACAAACAAACATTGTTCATCTTGTCTGTGGGTCTACCTTTTTTTCTGAAAAACTGATATTTCGTCCAATAAATGAATTCACTTGATTTCAAACGTTCTCCGTGCTAAATGGTTTCTGTCTTTCAAAACTATATAAATATTCTCTTATTATAAGTATTCAGTCAAAAATGGGTCTCATTAGATAATCCACTTCGCCCTATATTAACTAATTTTACGATTGTACATCAACACAGTTGTAACAGTGTGTCAGACATTTGTACATGAATTTTATTTGTTGGCGTTAAGAGGTCGTTATTCTTTAGTATTACCAGCTACAGGCAAACAAGCACCTTGAATTTAAATATATCTTTAAAACTGAGTGAAGATTGCAATACCTTTTTAGGTTTAAATATCAACTATCTGTATTAAAAGGTCTGAATGTTGTATATGAATATCTTAAATGCTATTTGGGTTTTATTGGAACCTACTACTAGGTGGCTTCAAACACACATACAAGAACATGCAGATCTGAAATCAGTTTTATTTTTTATCATTAATAACCGTATGCTAAACGAATATAATGAAGTAAGTAGAAGTCCTCTCAAAAGTGCATAAAGTCTACAGACATCAGACGAAGTTAAATAAGTAAAATAGTACTTTTCAACTCCCATTAATTTTGTAAATGATTGTGCTTCATAATTTTAAATGTTTAGACCGATTTTTGTTGTCAACGAAAATGAACCTTTAATAGTGTTCAACGATCCTCTCTAAGGTAATTCATTCTGCTCTCATATAAACGAACAGTTAGTTACTCAGGAAAAATAATATCTGGGTTTTATATCCTCAGCAAAGACTGAAGGGTATAAACTCAGTTTCTTTTGATATAAAACCACAAATGCGTTTCTATTATATAGCTTACGATATCAATCAATCAAATTTGCCTTTTAACATTTTCTTCTGGTCAACATCTATATATACATTGTCTTTCTCTCATCACAAAGCAGAAGATGAGAAACAGAATATTGTTCTAACAGAAGTATTACTATAAAATGTAGTATTATTTTGAGACAACAAAATATACAAAGACAGTAGCATATTGTTTCTGGTTTTGGTTTATTTTTTACCTGATTGATTTGAACCAACAAAAATCACCCACTTAATCTGTGGTTACTCAAAAACCATCTACTAGCCTTAAGTTATCTTGAAAACAGGTGAAGTATAAACGGAACATTGTGGTTTACCAACAGAAGCTTAATAGTATTAAACATACCAGTATTTAGATTGATAATGCTGGTCTGATGCTGGTAATATAATTGTTCCCATTATTTACTTTTAATTGTAGTTTTCATTTCTGATCTATATAGTTAGTTTAGCTGTGATCAGATAGTTTTAATAAATAGTTGTAAATGACTACTAGTATTTTGTATTATAGCGTTTATTCACTCCCATTTACAGTGGGGACATGAAAAGCTAAACAAACTTGGTGTTATTACATCTCGAAAAATCTCATAAACGAAGATCAGATTTAAAGTTAATATAGTAGATTAAGCGCGAAAGCATTAAATAAATAAGTGCTTTCCTTCCTTCCCCCTTAAATTTCAGTACACAAGCCCAGCAAACAATAACATAAAAGTAACAAAGCACTTGTAAAAAGTCACTTTTTACGGCAGTCTGTAAAGATAAGTAGTGATAAGTGAAAATGTCAATTAAGAATTAGATAATCGTTCCAACCGAAACATCCGTTTTAAGATCACGATAAAAAAAGGAAGTTAAACCTTGAACATTGTAGACCCAATACACCGAAATTCACAATTACTAATTTTTAAAGAAAACTTGAATAAAAACCTTTAAGAGTGTGAGAATGTATTCGTAATGTGTATTGTAACAGTTATCTTGTCTAACGTTGAGAGCATCGCAAGAGTAGAGAAAATCAATGGGTGCTTCGTATAAAAAAATAGTAGAGAAAACAAAGGATGTCAGTGAACTGAAACCAAGATTCAATACTATTTTTTCTGAAATTGTAAATCAGGTTTATTTTATTTGCCATTTTCAGTATATTCACATTATCTTCCACAATTTTACTTTGACTAGAAGCCATTTTTATCGGAATAATAATGTAAGGTAAATGTGGCATCAAAAACTTTCACGAGAGGGTTACTGAAACGGCCCGAGGCTTAAAAGCTACAAACTCATAAAAAAAGACACCAGTCAACAATTTACTGTAAGTAATAACGACAAAAGTAAAACGAGGTGTCAGAAACTGTTTACTTCACATCCCATGGTTTTCTCAATGTACTATAGTCCTCAGTGTCTTTGACATCAAACAAAAAGCATTTACGTGATAAACGCCGTTCTATACCACCCTTGGTAGTTTAATCTAAAAACCCAGTGATAAAGTGATAAGAGCCTAGCCGTAATAACCTTTAAAACGGAGTGCTAAAACACGGAACAATCTTTTCCGCTTCGTTAAATAAATACCGTGGATCTCTCTGTGAAGGAAATGGCTTGTCATTCGACATAAACGATGAGCATTTTACTACAAAAATAATAATTATGAAAATAAAACCATACAACAAAATAATGTTTATGGCAGGCACCCGAAGCACTTATATATATATATATTTAACATAATGTAATGAAGAATGATTAAATTACTAAATCAATTTCATTCTTTAGGAAAATCAAAACAGATTTAATTTCACAGGAAAATGATTCACGTAAATAATAACAACCTATGGCTATTTTTATTTGGAACATTTTTTTTTTCAGAATAACTTTACTTTTTTATTAATTCATCTCATCCACAGTTAGTTTATTATTTGTTATTGTTTTAATTTCAAATATGTACCCCAGTAGTTCAGTGGTAAAGGCTTCCGAGTTTATAAAGCTAAAATTCAGGGTTCGAACATAACGCAGGTAGCCTATTGTGTAGCTTTGTGCTAAAACAAACAAACAGTTTAAAATTCCTAAAAGTTGTTCCGATTTTCATTCTCAAATTCATTTCTTACTTGTATCATGTGTTAACGAGTGCTTATAGTGCAAAAATTCGCTGTTTGATCCCAGTGATAGGCATAGCGCAGTTAACAATAGTAGGAAAAAATATGTTGCAAATGTATTTCTGTTGTATAACTTACAATATCAGGCAACAAATAGTTGTTTCCTGTAGAGTAATGGGTAGATGACCTTCCATATAATAGACTGAACACTGTCAGCTATTTTCCTGTAAATCATTAGCCCATAATCCATCTGAGACAGTAAAAATTAGCTTGATTTGATATATATATACTCAATATTCAACAAAACAGTTTAGCTGACAGAAACCTGTTTTTTCCTGTAAAACATTAGCCCATAATCCATCTGAGACAGTAAAAATTAGCGTGATTTGATATATATATATATACTCAATATTCAACAAAACAGCTACAGGTTTCTGTCAGCTATTTTCCCCTGTTTATCATTAATTCATAATCCATTTAGGCAGTAACAGTTTGCTTTATTTGATACATGTTCAACATTCAAACACATTGACTTTGAAAAGGGGTCAGTACTAAAATCAGCTATCCAGAGTTGTAAAATGTCTTTACATTTTTGTGTTGTCCTTAACTGAACCTGGGCTTTAGTCAGGCATGAAAACTTATCCAAAACAATAACTAAGGAAGAATAAGTTAATTTTGAAATACTTAATAGCAGTACATAAGGTAACTTTGTAACCAAATTATTTGGTACGAGTTGACAAATCTTAACTGTTATTATTGAACTTTTTACTTAGTTAACGAATTTTAATAGATGGTGCTGTAAATATAAAATGGAAATATTTTCACAGAATTTTCAGCCTCGAAAGAAAAGGAAAAATCTGAAGTTGGAAGTCGTTTTTTTTATTCATTCAAGCTAATAATCATTATTTTAACATGTTGGGACAAGAAAATTCCCTTCTTGCAAATATCATAATTGAGAAAAATACGTATAAATCAACATCTAGTACGTAAACTTAGTCTAACAAACGTTCACTCCACCATTCAAGCATGATAGCAAACAAACAAAACTAAGTGGCAACCCTTCTATTAATGTTTACATGATTTTAATGTTCGTTGATTAATACATTGATTAAAGGTAAGTATGTGTGGGGAAACAAACTCTATAGCTTGTAATTTCTTGTTCATGGTGTAATTATGACACAAATAAGAGTTAATGCACTGTATGGGTGATCTTTTAGTTTCTCAATGTTACCGAAATTGTCATTGGTTAGGGTAAAAGAAAATTCTAATAAAAACAACATGTTTTAATTTTGCAAAACATGAAAACAAGATAAACGTAGCAGAAAAAGTATTAAGTATACCAACGTCACTTCAAGTGTTATATACTTACATTTTCAGCACATGGATTTTCTTTGGGCCGTATAAATGAACTACTAAACACTGCTAACTTCTAAGAGTTTTATTAGTTTTAGATTTACAATAATTGACTTTTTGACTGTTCTTTGCATTTTTTTAAAGATAATCCTAAAGATAATATTTCATTGTGAAATTAGTAAAATGGATGGGACAAATATTTGAGTTTCAATAATTTGCTTCATATACCACGAAAATTAGTCTTACAATAGATGACTACAGAGTATAAAAAAGCTCAATTTTGAATAACTGGTACAGCAAATAAATTTTACTATTTGATAAAGAATAAAGTTGTACTGATCTAGTCTCTTTTTTTTTCGGCATGCACTATAACATTTATATTCCACTGTTTAGGAAAAAGTTAGATTAAGAAACTAGCTAATCCTGGAAAAAGTTGGATTAAGAACCTAACTGAATCTGTCCAATTATATCTTAATACGTTTCAGACCACTTATAAATCAAAACCTTTGCCGTTCTTTCCAAAACTACCCCTTATCTCTGTGATACGTATAAATTCAAATACTTTCTATTACGATCATCAATTCTGAAATATACATAGTTTTCATTCAATTATGTGCTATTCATAGATATATGAATTAGCAGATGTTTTTTTTTTTTCAATCTCTCAAGTACGTGGCCCGGCATGGCCAGGTGGTTAGGGTGCTTGACTCGAAATCTGCGATGGTGGGTTCGAATCGCTGTCAAACTCAAATATGCAGTATCTTTAGATTTCAAACGTTTTATCTCACCAATTTCAAATAACTACGGTTTGAGCACAACCAGCACTGAGGCGATATTGTTGTAACGTGTTCTTTTGTTAGACGGGTTGTTTTAAAATGATGCCAAGTCCAGTCCACGTAGCAATTTGTTTATTTCTTCTTTAAGGTTTGCTAAAGGCTACTATAATTTGTTCACATTTGCACTTGTAGGCCTAAGTTCACAAATAACGTTTTCTTTAACAGAACTTTACTTGCTAATGCTGCTACGACTAACGTCGAAGTACAAATAAACTTACTTTTACAATTAGACGGTTTATAGACCGAGTAACTGAATAAACGTGATAATAACACTGACCTGAATACTTGGAAAATTTCTCAATCATTGAAAGAACTGAAACTGAAAACTGATTCAATGATTTACCAGTTCTTGTATTTTGTTTCTAAATATTTAGCAAAATCTCTCATTCATTAACATTCACCAACATTCAATGTATTCTAGGATTACTTTCCAAATTTAACAAACATACAAATCAAAACCTTTAAAACATGGCTTAAAAACTGCTCACTTCTGGGGTTGTGAAGTCTCTTGAACAATCCTAACACAAAAATAAAACACTACAATAAACTGTGTATTCACGAAATCTTTTTGATTGTTTTATCTTCGGAGGCCCATAGTATGCGGATGGGGTGTTCTCTTATCATGGTGTATGACCTTTGGCTTTGACCGCCTGTCCTTTTGGATTCTGTAAATTACATCATTTATACGTTTCAGCACAACATATGGTCCTTCCTAACATCTACCGGACTTTGGAGTTCGTCCTTCTATACGATGGGAATTGTTTCACCCTTTCCATTTTACCTTGATGAAATCTGGTTTTGTCAACATAATGGCGACGTTAAATTTTATTACAAGCTGATTCAAGTCTTTCTTGGGTAATGGCATATATGACATCCTTATTTTTCAGATTCAAGAGAGCTTTTACACTATCCATCAACCTCTCAAAACATGTCTGAGCGTTTAGTTCTACTATGCACCATTCATTCGGTTTAGATTAATTCCTAATAACTATTGATATAAGTATTTCACTTCTTTGTGGTACAGTGACCACCATTCCTGTTGTCACACCGCAAGCTCAACCTCTTGTGTAATAATTACCATGTAATGTGCAGCGATTTCTTATTCACAATATGTGAAACTACTTGATGCTAACTTAAACTTACATCCATGTCTACACATAAATCCAGATCCCAATATGCATTCTTTCTCGAAGTATAGCAGTTCCTTCTTTCTAGTGTCCTCTGGAAAGAGTCCTTATTCCTTGCAGGCTTTAATCTATAATTACTTGCAATACGTCCTTTAATGTCACACTTGAAAAACCTTTTGTGTGCATTCTCTAAATTCTGCTTATCTAACTGTTTGAATAATTATTTCAGTTCTTCTAGGCTATTGTTAGGGAGAGTTAATGTTCAATACTACAGGGTCTGATAATACTATAACTTCCAGATGATGCCTTTAGTAGTTTATCTCCAGCATCAATTCAAGTTCTATCGCCATCTGGGGGAAATTCCTTTAAAGATGTACTTCTACCATGATTCATTCTAATTCTCATATCCCAGTCTGTGCATCTATAAATTAGTCACGTGATAAAAATCTATCATTTCACGTGGGACATCCAGATAAAATAACTGAGCAATCATTTACAAATATTCTAAAATGTCATATAGAGTTTCTTCTTTCCTTTGTACCCTGTTCTAGAAAATTGCTCGATGTACCTACTTTCTTTTGGTGTATCACTATTGTAACCTATTGCATTAGCCAACTCTAATTGCTTGATAGCTGTTACGGTTCTCAGCTGGAAAATTACTTAATATCGTTAAAATTGGTCCTATTAAGTGAAAAGCAAGATGGATAGCTTTTTCCACTATTCAACCTTTTCATTTTAGAAATTATTTCAAATTGAGCCTGATATGCCTTTCATGGTACCTTTTCCATCACAATCTGTTAGTATTTAGAACGGTCAATTTTGGTAAATTGATCAACTAAATTATCGAACTGAATTTGGTAGTGGCATGGCTGTAATAATCCAAAAAAGTCTTGCAGTAACATATGACACAGTAGTAAATATAGATCAAATAAATTCTTCTATTTCATATTTTGTAGTAGATGATGTTTTAGGTTGGAATTCTTGGGCGGATGCAGAAAGAAGTATAGGTGGTTTAATCTTTGCATTAACCAATAAGTTTTCCAGGCGTTTTATTCTGTCACGGGTGTCCTTTTCTATCTCAGTAAGTTATTTTATACTTCTTCGATTTCATTATTACAGTCCTTCTGTACTTCTTCACATTTGTTGTTGTAATACCTCTGTACATCCCCAATAGTTTCATTGATCTGTCTTCAATCAGAATTCTTTATTCTTTGAATATTATGTCTCTTTCTTCTAATTTTCTGTCTCTTTCTTGTCGATCTTTCTTCAATGTTCTGTCTCTCCCTTCTTGGCTTTCTTTTAACTGTTTGATTAACTCCAATAAATCTCTGATATCACCTTGTGAGGTCATCTCAGAAGGCGAAATTTACTCAATATTTATTTTATTTTCACTAAATCAATCTTGCTTTCGGGGACAGGTTCTCTTACATTATTTGGTGAAGATAGTACGAAGTCCAGTCTAATTAACGATAAAAATTACTTTATTTTTTCCTTAACGTTTGCTACAGTCTACTATCACTTGCACGCAATCGTACCTGTAGATCTAAGTTCACAAATAACGTTTTCACTTTCAACAGAAATTTACTTGCTAATGGCATTGTCACTAACATACAATTTATAAATATACTTACTCGTACAATATCATGGCTTATTGATCGAGTAACTGAATATACACAATAACTAACACTGATCTGAGTACTTCACTAACTTATCACTCACTAAACTAATGGAAACTGAAAACTGACTCAATTCTTCATTGATTCTTGTAGTTATAATCTATCTTTATTTCTAGATACCTCACAAAATCTCTCGATTAATAAGATTCACGAACATTCTAAGTATTCTAGAATTACGTTCATAAATTTTCTAAAGCTAGCGTCATCATCATGTTAGCAGCTCCCTCTGGAATACAGCTAAATTAAAACATTGAAAATATAGCTTACAGAAATATTTTGTTTGTATAAGTAAGAATACTAAAAATTTAAAACCAAACAATAATACCATATTCAGCAATATGATATCCTCTAAACAAAATGTGTGAGACATAACGTATTGTGAACACCTGATAATTATTCATCACAAGGCTTTTGAAAGGGAGGATTCTAGAGAAGTAGGAATGACATGACACTCTGAGTTTAGTAAAATCTCATGTTGTTGTTTTTTTACCTTCACCTCGTATTGCTTCATGATGTTAGCAAAACACTTAGGTTCAAGAAGTCTTATATTGCTTGATTATACTTCTATAAGAATATCCAACAGTAAACCTCAGAGCTAGAAAGCATTTTCATTGATGTTTGAGAATTTCTGATCGAAAGTAAGGCAGTTGTGTATGGCAGAACATTGCTGTTCCATTATATATAGATTCTACATAACGAGGTTATTATGCATAACAAGTTCATTCACCATTATACACGTACGTTTGTGTGTTATTTCGTTTTTATTTTCAAATTTTTCATTAACCCCAAGACTTCGACAATTAAATATGCTTACTTACGTAATGACGTTTCGTGTGTATCATTTCGCGTATTTCTAAGTGTATGTTCGAAACTAAAGCAGTTTCTCAAGTCTGATGATGGCAACATAATAGTCGGAAGTTCGATAAAAAGAAGACAAATGTCAACATAGAGAAATCTTTATTTGCTAATTTTCTGTCATTATTGCCAATGTTTTATTCTTTAAAAATGCTAATTTATGTCTTTAGTTACATTTAAAATAATGACAAATAACATTGTTATAGCCTGATAGCTAATTGTGATTAGCATGAAAAATAATAACTATTTCATTTCGTGAATAAGAAAAACATTATTACTATCCACACATATATTACTTATTTATGAGTGATGAACACATTAATTGTTTAGCCTAAACTGCTGCTCAAATTATAAACATGCTGAAGAATTGTAAAGTAAAAATATAATTATGTAAATCAAAACGTCTCTTCTAAGCTTCGACTTATCTATGCACAATAAAAATACATTGCTGTACGAAATAACAGCCGTCTATAGCTTTCACATTAGTTTCTATACTGGCAATTTACATGTCTAAGTATTTGTTCCAGGCACAACACTAATGGTTTACTATCTATTTGCTATGAAGCTATTTTAAAGTTTTATGTACTTCGTCTGGCCCCCAGTAGCACAGCGGTATGTCTGTGGATTTACAACGCTAGAAACCGAGTTTCGATACCCGTGGTGGGCAGAGCACAGATAGCCATTTGTGTAGCTTTGTGCATAATTACAAATAAACAATAAAAACTTCGACTGAAAATTCGCGAATATTGAAAAAAAAAATGATATTTTGTCAGCTCAATCCCACAGTATAGTAGCTGAAGTCTGTCCACCGCGGGGAATTGAACCTTTGACTATAATGTTTGAAGTATGTAAGCCTACCGCAAACCCACCAAGAGAGGATTTTAATTAACTTAGTTTTTAATAATGTTTTCGGTTGACCTGGCCTTTTAGAATAGTGGCTCTCACTTGTGATATTTATCGATGAAGCATAAAACAAAATAATTATTTCAAATCAATCTAGGGAGGTAGGCTGTGATATTTCAGAACATACGTACGATTTATTAGTTCCATCAAATTTTCCTACCAAATTCTCAGGATCTTATTTGGCTTTTCTAGATTTGGTCAAAATAATAAACAGGAATTTGCAGTTGGAATTTTCAAGCTGAATGACACCTTAAGCGACACATATGTTGAACGATCAAGTCAGAGATCCTAGTATTTCGGTATAGTCGCCTTTAATTTTGAACTATTGGCCGTAAGGAGAGCAGCAAGGTTAGTTTCACCCGCCGTCATATGGACCTTGTTCGACTCTTTAAATTGAATAATGAGATCGGATGTTTTTTTTCATAACATGCCCACAGTTGAAAGTGAAGACCGCATTCCTCCGAAGCACAACTTGAACCTCGGATTTTTCTATTGCATATTTAAAACACAACATTGGTGATTTTTATTACTTTCCTCTAATTTTTAATATTTGTATTTTAGTTTACTAATTGTATTTAATACCAGTTAAGAATAATACTTTTGGGCTATTAAGTATGCTGCCTTTTATTTATCTGTCTGCTCTCTTTTACGAAATTAAATATTTCATTACACTGATCACAGATCAATTCAGAAGATAACAAGAAATAAAACCCTGAACAGCTACGCAACCCAAGAGATAACGACTAAAAAGAAGCTCAAGTAAAAAATACTGAAACTCAACGTTCAGTCCAAGATATCGAACACACTGAAACTCAACGTTCAGTCCAAGATATCAAACACACTGAAACTCAACGTTCAGTCCAAGATATCAAACACATTGAAACTCAACGCTCAGTCCAAGATCTCAAAAACACTGAAACTCAACGCTCAGTCCAAGATATTAAACACAGAAAAGTGGAAAGTGCCGGAGATAACATACTGTATAAAAAAAACTAATTTCAGAGGATATCACTTTTAAAAGCAGTTCACCTCAAATAATATACACGAAATAAAGGCTCAAACTAGGATATTATCACACTTTCTGATTAACACGTGGGTGTGTGTACACCGGGTGACGTGAGGGCAAACCCCATTGGAGAGTTCTGCCTTCCACCAGCCCCATCTGACATATAGTTTTTTAAGATTTTTTTTAATTCTATACAATGTGGCTCCTGGTGACATGAAAGCGTTAATATTTTTCTGCCCCACAAACTAACTCTTTGCTCCCTTATGCACCCCAAATGAGAAATCCTAGAAATGTCACTGCTAATTAAAGCAAGTTACGTACATGGATTAGAACTAAGCATCAACCCACTAATTAATACAGCTAACTTAACAGACTGAACTTATCTATGGCGATTAGAATGCTTAGATTCAACCGTTCAGTACTCTCGCTGTTAGCAGTATTTTCAGTCGTAATTACAAAGTGAAGAACCTGTACATACACAATGAATATCAGTTTATTCCAAAAGGTAACACATTGAAGAAAAGCATTTAGTCCAGAAAAAAAACAACACACACTAGATTCCTGATTCTAAAGTCCAGCTTCCAATCCCAAAATATCATAAAACAAAATCTTATTATTTCTGCATCTAAAAACAGCATCTATAACTTTACTTTAGTACAAATACAGTTATATCTCGTTAAAGACAAATACAATTATATTGGCATAAAAACAAAGTCTACAGTTATTAAGTAAAATAATTTATCTATATATCATTTTCTATAAAGAATATGCTTGCGTAGAGACTATAATTTTAGTGAATTAAAATATTTATTACGTACCAAAAGTTAGCAAAATGACTGCGTACGTCTAAGTTGAATATAAAAAACAAAGAGCGTTAAGCCTTGTTTGAAAATTCCCGTTGATTTAAATTGGGCGCTCCTATTAGATTTATACAAAAAATGTACACGAATATTCCGGTAAATACACGAAACTAAGATGAACTTCACATTATACATGAACGCTCTGCTAAATACACGAAACTAAGCTTAATAGAATATCATACATATATAAACATATGCTATTTCTTATGTACATAATATGTAAATTGGTACTTCCGGTTCTGATGACGTTCATTTGTAGCTGTATCGTTACTCATTATAACAAATGCAGACTAATTACCTTTCAAGCTAGCTTAATGTTTGCAAATGTTCATATTAACAACGATATCTAATTTTTATTATGCATATATACAACATGATTTTAAACAAGGAACTTCCTGGTTTCATAAATCAACTAAAGGAACTTCTTTGTATTTTGAAAAGCAGTTGAAGTTAATGTTAATTGATGAGAATAACATAAAGCTATTCGTATTATCACACTAGAAGCCCAATGTTTGGAGCTAACCCACTCTAACATAATTACTCTTTGCGCAGTGTTTGATCTTATGCGCTGTATGATTAATAAGACGATGATTTGCTCATTAATTTTAGTAGAAGAAGAGCTACACTCTGTTAATATCATCTTATCAAACCTTGTCTACGGTTTAATCAGGCAGAGGCAATAAGTAGATTATAATGAATGGCGTTCGGGAAACAAATATTCGTTAGAAATCTATTTCAGAATGGTCGGCTTTTATAAAAGTTCCTGGATATTCATTATATTAATATTTTTTTAATGTCGAAAGTTGACAAAATCTGGAAGTAAGAGTTGAAAATCAATAATGATTTCCTCCAAATGAAGACGTAATCTCAAGTTTAAGTCGAGAAGTTACACGTATGCTATAATTACACAATTATCAACTTCATTTCAACCTGCATTGTAATCTGTGAGAAAAGCACATGAAACACAAGTGAATGATCAATTAGAGTACTTCTGTAGTTTGTAGTTTTTTTGTATTCTAAGTTTTACTAAAATATGAGATCCCTAATATTACGTAGTTCTAAATTCTGTAACAATTTATACTAAAAGATAATAATTAATGAATCTTAGCTCAACTTACTAAAATTCATAAGAAAAGCAATTTATTTAGCCCAGTTTAATTAATTCTAGTTAGGTGTGAGTTCATTAGTATGTTTACATCCTTCCAATTATTTTGTTCTTCTAAATGTAGTAGTTAGTTACAGGGAAGTTAAAAAAGCAGCATACGTTTATAATGTTACATCATTTGATATTTGTAAATTTTTAAAAATTCGTTTTCGACATATATGTTAGTGGTAGAATCATAACCTCCTTATAGCTATACAGGAACAAATGTATCTGATAAGGCTTAAACTTGAGAAAGTACTAATATTGACCAAAGTGGTTACAAAACAAGCTTAAGCCAGTCTGTTTGCATGTGCACATTCGTAGTATCCACGAGATGGTTTTTTCCATTGAAACAACTATCTTCAAAATGGAACTTTTTTGGCACAATTTATTGAGTATTTCACTACTAAAGAACAGTAAGTGAAATATTGTGCAATTATAATATCTTCTGTTTAATGATGAACAGTAGAACGACGGCAGCAACAACAGTAACAAGCATTTAATTCTTGAACTTTTTGGAATGTACATATTCCATCTTCAGCAAGCTATATTGAACAGGTTAAAATATTAGGTACAAATATTTATAAAGTTCAAACATTTTATAAATAGCAATTAAAATACAGAATAAATGAATGAAGTAAATTTAAAAACAACTATAAATAAACAATGAAGAATAGGATAATGTAACAATAATATCATAAAAGTTATCCAGAACAGACTTAATTGTAGCGAATCTGTGTTATTATTTAAAGTTCATTTATAATAAATAAACTTTATTTAATTAAAAGACCAATATTGGATTATCCAGATGAGCTAACTTTAAAATTTATAATCAAGATGGGGTAGTTGTCGGTTTCACTAAGTGTGGGAATTGTGGAGTCTGAAGAATTTGGTAGTTTTTTACCAGTTCTGCTTGATACTCCCATATGCTCGCAGGTGTAATTGGCCTATAGGATACTTAATACAAACTTCCGATCAGAGCAAGCCACCAAATTAGATCAAAATTAAACATTAGCCAGGTAATGAGTATAACTAAATATACTTATCTTACATATAAAAATCAGAATGAGGAGTACATTTGACATTGAATCATTATTTACTGATTTACACTTGCACGAAACAACAGATTTACCATAGTATTTTCTTCTTCCAAAGCGTTAAGTGGTTTAACTGAGTTTGTTTTGGTTTTTTTTCATATCGAAGCTAACGCCCTTATCAACGAAAATATCTCTCTTCATTTTCAGTAGAAAATTTACATTGCGAATGTTAGAATTGTATAATGTGATTATAATTTATACCAATGTAGCTAAGATACTTTTTATCTTTGTATAAAAAGTGGCGGGAGGATTTTAATCCAAATACTTTTAGCTTCAGCATTATAAAATATAGAAAGATATTTTATCGTTCACAAAATCACATTAATTTACTTTCAACAGCTTTTATATAGTAAACGATCTAACTCTGCTTTCCTAGTATAATAGAATTTGAATCTAAGATTCGATTTTTGGAAACATTGGTTTATGATTTAGTGGAGCATTTACCATAAACATATATGCCTTCACTGGGTTATACGCACGTTATGACGGCTTTACCTAAATCTATTAAACGTTTATTGGTCGGACGTATAAAAATGCTAGAAGTTGCAACCTACTAGACGGTTAACTCACTGATATTCTATACAAGTTTTTGTATTAGGTTATCACACCACACGTCTCACAGCTCCCAGAGAATTGATTATTGTGATACTAGTGTCGTGAATAGGAGTTAGTTATAAGGATCTAAAATCTTCCTTCAACAAACAGCAATTATGTAAGACCTTCTTTTCGAGATATGAGGCTTTACTCTAAAATTTTCTTGCATAAAAAACTAAAGATAAGACTGTTTTATTATATTTTGCCAAGCCTGAGGTTACTACATATGCGTAAGGTTAATAAAAATATTTTCAAACAAAAAGTTAAAATTTAGATATGAATATTAAAATTAAATATCAATTAATGGTATATATTTTTTTTGTAAAAGTATTGTCAATAGCTTGGTATAACACAAATGAAACTGACCGTTATATGTCTATCTCTAGCGTACAAATGAATACCTGCAGTTGAGGTAAACAAAGTTATACAGCTAAACTACATCATAAAAACCATATAACATTATATAAATACTAAACACGTTAAGATCATAGATAGAGTTTTATGAAGGAAGAACATCTGTTAATTATAGAAAATGATAATAATAATAATAACAACTTGTTCACCCAAAACCCGTATAAATAATACAATTGCAGTCCTTTGCTTTTACAGATATACTTACCCATTTCTTCGAATGCATGTTAATAATTCCTTTTTTTATTATTCAACGTACATAATCGTTTGTACAATTTCTGTATTTAGTAGAATATTAATTTTATTCAAAACAGATTAGATTTAATACAATTTTTACTTACGTCTAGAACGTTTCACGTCAGCAGACAGACTGGCTTAAATATGTCAAAATGCCTAATTAATTCCAGGATGGTTCATAACGAATCGATAGCATCTATTCAGACGTACAGTGGATAATAACGTCAATATACAGTGTGCTTCGAACAATGTGGTGGCTGTCTAGTTTATATAAACATTCGAATGTTGATTTTTTTTTCTCTTGGTTTTCTTCCACAGCTTTCAAAGCTAATTCACTGTATAATTTTTCAGCTACCTGACTAGGCTATCACCCTTCTTTTCATACAAACAAATGCAAATACGTCGTTCTCTGCATCCACGTGCCTTTTTTTTTTCTTGTCATGAGACGCCAAGTTCCTACAAAGGTTCTCACATTGGTATTAAAGCAAATATTTCAATAACTTTTTAAACTAACCAATCAACTAAATTACTTTTCATGAACCTCTAAATATGGATGGGTGCAAACTCAATACATATGTAAATACTTGTTTGCTTTTTCAAGCAACTTCGTTCATTTGCATGTTATCGATTTATGAGTTAAACCTGCTTATTGCCGCCTGAATAGATTTACTAGCAGCCAAGTATCATTCTTAGTGAGCTTACACCAGAAAAACACTATAACTTCAGTACTATTGAAAATGCCTTAAAGAAGGAAAATAATTCACTATGTTTTTTACGTTGGCCATGGGAAATTAGTGACTTTTTAATCAATATATCAACAACTATTACTTAGATTCTTTTTGTAACTAGACATTATACTAGCTTGTTTTTATCTACTATTAAACCAATAAAATTAGAGTACGTGTATTTGACAAAATATCGTGAATATTTTGAGAGATGATTTAATATCTTAACAAAAACGAGTCCGCGAAAAGTTGAAGCAAATAATTAATTCGTTCTTTTCAGTAAAATTATATCTAAACGTGTTTTACTTAAGCGTTGTATGATAACTGTATCTCTTCGGTTTGTTTGTTTGTTTTGAATTTCGCGCAAAGCTACACGAGGGCTATCTGCGTTAACCGGCCCTAATTTAGAAGTGAAAGACTAGAGGGAAGGCAGCTAGTCATCACCACCCACCGCCAACGCTTGGGCTACTCTTTTACCAACGAATAGTGGGATTGACAATCGCATTATAACGTCTCCACGGCTGAAAGAGCGAGCATGTTTGGTGGGCCGGGGATTCGAACTCGCGGCCCGCAAATTACGAGTCGAGCACCCTAACCACCTGGCCATGCTGGCCCGTATCTCTTCGGGGTTAAGCATATGATTTAACAATTATAGAAATTTCTAAAGTAAATTAGAGAGTTATTAGCAAACTATCCAAATATGAGTGACCCTAAAAGCCAACTATTAGACACAAGCCTGGGTGACTTTTAGGAGGCTTCAGCCCCTTGCTGCTCACTTGGTAAGGGTTACGCCATATAGATAGGGACACCCCATGTGTCCGCTATATGTGTCAGAAACATCAATAAGAAAACCACAAAATGCAAGAAATGTAAATATCGTTTGAGTTTAATAATAGCAAGGAATTAGAAGAATATTTATATGTATTATAGAAATAGTTTCTATTATATCAGGTTATTAAACCTACCATAAATACCACAATATACAAGCTAGTCCAGTGTTTGTGAACATAAATGCCGAAATGTTGTAAAAAACACAAAGAAGCTACCACATTACATATTTGAAATTTTTTTTGTGTATTAAGAGAAAAATGAAGGTTGCCAAATTTCATTTCATCCGGGACCTATTCGGGACCTATATCTCACAGAGACCCCTATGTACCGATCAAGGTCCTACATTATCCCCAATTACTTCTACAGCTTTCTCAAAGTGAGTCTGCACCCGTTTAAAAAAACCATTGGAACACCCACCCCTGGTCTCTATGTATGTGTGTCAAGTTTCAACCCGTTAGCTTGTGAGTTGGGGTGCGAACACATTTTCAAATATGGCGCCACAAGAATCCCGAGGGACCAGGAACACAAATCCAATGACAGATTCAAGTGACACTGAAAACATATTCTTAGACTCCAACATTCCTGGATGGCCTTCATCCCCCCTCCTGGGTAGAATGGATACGCTATATAAAAGACTATCCGAAGTCCGGCTGTTAACTAGGCAATCAACTGTTGAGAAACATTGAACTGCAATAGTTCTGAAGCTAGCAGGATCAAACTTGGGAAGACTCGGGGAGGGAAGTATCTTTATCTATATCTATGGGAGCTAAAACGACCCCCGGACGGTTACCCGGGCATGATGGAGGCTAAAAGAACGTTTTAAGGTCGTTCAATCTGAATATGGCATCGTATGTTTTGCTCATGACCCCGTGGGTGACATGTTTAGTCTTATATATATATATATATATACACATCTTTGCCAAATTAATCTCTCTCACTATTTTTTGGTGTTCCGGATGATGTCCTTATATATATATGCTGTATCCTACCTACCAAGAACATCTAAAATGCGCCCAGACGGTTACCCAGGCATGATGGAGGTATAATAGTAGTCGTTCATGGGTGCGAAACTCAACTCTGGCATCGGAATGTATGTTCCTGTTTATCTTATTATGTATAGCTGTATCTTTGTCAAGCTAATCCCTCTCACTATTTTGGAACCAACTTGCCAAGCAGACTCGGAGTTAACCAGGTGGTATCCTTATCTATATGTCGTATCCTCCCAAACAAGGGGATCTAAAATGAGCCGCAAAGTCGCCCAAGCAGGATGAGAGTATAAGAGTAATCGTTCAGGGATGCTGGATTCGAATGTGGCATCGGAATTTATGTTCCTGGGCCACCTCAGGAATACGGAAGCGCCATGTTTAAAACTGTGTTCATACATCACTCACAAGCTAGTGGAATCAAACTTGGCAGGTATCGTGGATAGTGTCCTAAGAGATTTTTCTCTACGCCCCCCCCCCCCTTTTGTGGTATCTAAAGAAGAAATTAGGTATAATGTAGGAGTTCGATTGGTGTAGTGGGGGCTCTTTAAATCCCGCTGTGTAGCGCGGTTGTTTTACACATTTATTATACAAATTGAGATATCCTATAGCAAAATGAATGCCATAAGTCTAATTGCATTGTTATTTCTTTATGTGTATTATGTGATGTAGTCATCTTCAAGTATTAAACAGTAATTTCCGGTGTAACCATAATGATATTCTAATTCCAACAAAGACATAAAGTCATCTTCATCATGAAAATGTTTAGGTGTTTAAGCATTAATTTTGATATTGACTAATATAATTTCATTTCAAAACTGAGTAAAGGAGTATAAGTAAACATTTATGAAATATGTCAAACAAGTTTCATTCAAGGAAAATACAAGTGGCTCTTTTCAGGCTGACTGTAAAATGTATATATTGCGTGTATGTTTTATTTCAGTGTTCTTTCATTTGAAACAACAGTCATAAAGTTTAAACACCAATAACTCCAAAGTTGTGTTGACATAATTTGAGAACTCTCTCACTCCACTTTTTTGATGTTTATCTAATATAAAAAGAAATATATATATATAATGTAACTATCTGTTGTTTACATTGTTGCTATAATAATGTATTTTATTTTCAGTAAGTTAGGTTTGTTTGTTTGGAGTTAAGCACAGAGCTACACAATGGGCTGTCTGTGGCCCAACACGAGTATCAAAACCCGGTTTCTTACAATGTAAGTCGCACATACCGCTGTTCCACTGGAGGGCAATAAATTAGATGTAGTTATTCCATGATAATGTCATGTCTTTGCTGGATAATATATACAAAATGCTTTATTTGTGCTATCCTTTTTTAGCGCGCCCACAATGGCTCAGTTAAGTCTGAAGGCTTATAACGCTAAAAGTCAGACTCCAATACTCGTGGTTGGAACAGAACAGATAGCTAACTGTGTAGCTTTGAGATTAACTACAAACATACAAAAACACTTTTAGCGTAAAGGAAGTTAAAATTAAATTAATAAAAATATGAAAATGGCGATTACATTTCTGTAGAGGTAATTAGCTAAGAATACTTAACAGCCTAATAAAATTTTACAGTATGGTGATCATAGTTATAAAACCAAGTGAAACGTAAAAGCAGAAATTTTTGGTTAATCTCTAGCCTCCGTTTATGTATGAACAAGCTCTCTTTTATACGAAGGGTATGTTCATAACTGGCCCTTATTAAGATCTTAAAGCAATCAGAGTAGACGACTAAGTCATATTCACTTAGGACGTGTTCCAGTACACTTAATTTATTCGCAGACCTTAAATGTGCATGTCTGTTCTCTCGAGTTAACAGTTTTCTTTTAGTAGAACCAACTTACCCGTGTTAACAGCAAGGGAAGATCAATTTATAAACAAAAAGAAAACACCTTAAGTGATAGTTAAGTTTACAAATATTGTCCAACTGCATTTGAGAATATACCCTGTAAAGTATAGTACGTTACTATATATATATATATATCTAGATTCAGGATATATTTACCAAAATATTGCAAAATTATAATCAAGAGGCTGGAGGGAGGGTTGTATCCTCTTTATGGCCAGATTATGTGAGAAGGATGCACAGGAGACTCGATACGCCATGATATCAACAGAGGAGAAGGAAGAGCGTTGAATCAACAGTAGACACATAGAATGATTGGTTAATCTTCAGGATAGATACAGTTTGATAAGTTCTGCATAGGAGCATCTTCATGAGCAGGATCACATGGCAGAAAATACGTCTTAAAAATTCAAGTAATGTTCTGCAGGTGGTAGAAATTTTCTTGGGTGGCAAGCATAAAGAGAAATAAGTCTCCAAAGACCACATTACGGTTCCGGAAACAACAGTTAATTTACCGAATTCGAAATTCTCTGAGATATATCAGAATCTGTGGAAAAGAGTTAAGGTTATAAAGTTATTGAGTTAGACTAGATAGTTGTATGCTGTCAGCTATCCGGAAAGCATGACTATCCAGCATTTGTAGTCTGTGGTAAAAGGAGTAGGCGTACAGATCAAGGCAATGTGACCATAACTCTGATAACGTCGAATGAAGACCTTATGTAAATACAGTAGACGAGGTGGATTTAAATCCCACGAAGTTTCCCACCAATTGGAGCAGGTGGAATCGAGAGAAGACCTTTCGTTCAAGAGCCGTCAGGTGGGTCTTCCAGGTAAGTGTTCGTCAGATATGACTCCAAGATATTTAACTGTATCGGAGAACAAACTCATGTTGTTGTTAAATCGTCGTTTCATTCCAGTTCGAAGGTTGGCGGGCTATCAGATATGAGAGAATATCAACGAGGGACAGCTGCACGTGCACTGAAAGGGTATAAGAAACAAACGATGGAAAATGGGTTGTTCGTGGTGTTAGAGATGAAAGGAAATGCAGAAGGCGAATATACACGGATTATCGAATTTAGTCGTCAGACGAGAGAGTTAGAAGTAACCAAATTTATGAAGGATAAATATGAAGCCACTAAGCCAGTATTATGGCCAGGATCCACCTCCGGAAAAGACATAAAGTATAAATTGATAATGTGTTCAAAAAGGAGACAACCTGTCATTCGGTAGATATTATTATTGTTATGTGGCAGATTACAAAAAAAATTGTGGCATGAAACATACAAGCAGTGATGAACGTAGAGTACACATGTATAGGAGAATATACAAGAAACAAATGTGAAGATCCTTGGTGAGACTAGGTAACTTAATATCAAAAATTAACGAAGGATATAGAGCTCCAAAATCTCTAGTTATACACACTACTATAAAGGAATATAAATCTAAACTGTATGCCCATACATCAGGTTATATGACTTTATAGACGCTAGGTAATCATCAAACCCAACAAATTCCTGTCCAACATTGAATACGTCAAATGACTTTCCTCCAAAGAGTTGATATTGGACCTTTCATGTAAAGCGCTTATCAAAAATGACACCCAACTATTTGACAGTATCAAATAGCTGGATAGGAAATGTATTTATGGTAATATTGAACAGGAATGGGATGCGACAAGAGCAGTACTTATGTCGTTTGGAACATAAAATATCGCGTTCTTTGGTTACGTTAAGGTAAGACGACAAAAGAACACAATGTTATTGAAGAAAATATAAACAATTTATATTCATATTGATATAAAGGCCTTTACTCATTACTTATAACCTAAAATGCTTTACCGATTTCAGTAACATGTGACTATACCGTCACAATTAATTATTAATAATTATTAAACGGACTAGCTGGTGAATTAATTGTGCATTTTTCTTCTCCTCACTATCATGTGTAATTTCGGTGAAGAAAGGAAAACTCTACGAATGACGTAAAGTCCAAGAATAGTTTAAAAGAAAAGTAGTTCAATGCAACGCATTAGTATAATGCATATATATAACTATAACTATTTTTTCCATTCAACCTCATTCTATCAGGTTCTAACTAACACACAACTGTTCTTTACGTTTTTCATCGAACTAAGAAGCTTATTGCTCACAACATTTAACAAACATCTGTCTAAATGATGCCTTCGTCAAATTAAGTGTGTGTTTGTGTGTAGCTCTGTCAAGTAAAATATCATGTTACTGGACTTTTTGTGCTGATTATATCTAAAATTATTCGAAATTGTAGTTCTCGGCTAGACATGAAACTGAAATTGTTCACCGATATGAATATCTCTTTTCTTTTGTAATTTGTTTTCGTTTAAATAACTTAAAACTAGTTCTATTGAAAATACAGTTTCTTAGTAAACATGCTGATAAACTCACGCCATCCAAATTAAATACTGAAATAAAACAATTTTGAATAATGTTGTTAATGCACGGGTTACCTCTATTTTGTCCACGCGACAGAATTTCTAACAATAATTATCTCTGGCAACTTTATCTTCTAACAGGTCGTCTAGTTACACGCCACTGCAGTTTGATTAAAATATTTCAATCTAAAATGGAACTAAATTATTGTTAGTTAGATGCGAAATCAAATACATGATTAAAGTGTCTTCCTATGTGTTTGAGAATGTTTCCATCTGTCTATTTTAAATTTTTATCGTTCTCTTTTTCTCATTCGACTAAACACGGAAATACAAAAGAAAATTCTTTTACATTCTCGATTTATTAAATTGACAAAGCAGGAGTCAAATGAACAAAAACCATACATTCCACCCTATTAAACTAAATGTCTATAAGTTATAAATATCTACCTCACGACATTTTACACAAAAACCACACATACTGCAAGACATGTCGAAATGTGTGAAACATTTAACTTCTCACATCAGTGTTTAACGATTACCCTTTCTGTAATTCACGAGAATATTACCTTGTGACAACAACACAGTGATAAAATATTTCATGTCCTGTCAAGTCCATGCTACCTATCAAATCTATGTACGGCCTTCAATCATACACGTGTAATCATCTAATCCCTCGGGCAGAAGAATGTCTCCTGCAGATACACATGCCTTTCTCCAAAATGGTTGGTTTTTCTCGGTGACCAATAACTCTAATCCTGCCTACAAACAAAACTCTTATACTTTCATATTTTCCAAAATATAGCTTGACACGCTATCGGAAGGAACAATATAGGCCACCTATTGTTATTATACTGAAACGTCAAACACGTGCATTAATCATAAAATAAAATTGTTACATTCCTACTCGAAACGCCTTGTGCGCTTTCCTTGGGCCTTAATACTTTCTTTATAACTGCTTATTTCTTAAACTTGAGTATTGTACACCGTAATTAGCATAAATAAAGGACGATTGAACAGACTTGTAAAAAATACAACAGGTATCAGACTGTGTCCCAATCGATGGATTCCTTCAAAATTAGTCGATATTCATCGGTCACTAACTCTTCATATGAAATGCATTACAAAAACTAGTATAATTCAGCCGAAAACCAGTCCAAAGACCAACAATTCAGATGTAAACAGGAAAACATGTCTTCAATGTTTTCGAGAACATAAACTGTGGACAATGGAATCTGTTTATATGATGAATTGTGATTTACTCTTTATTGTATTAACAGTAAATATGAAGAAAATCACCTGAGTCACCTAACCCTGCTTGTGTTGCTTTAGCTGTACAATTCAAGCAGTTGTAAATGGCGTTTGAGGAACAGCACTTTGGTGGTTGGTATGATTTTTTCAGAAAGGTGATTTAACAACCACAGTAAATCTGAATATTGACCAACCAATAATACTGCACTTCCACTAATATGGATATGACCTCTTCTAAATAAATAATGTTTTAATCTATTGTTCTTGTATTGTCCAAAATCACTTCAGTTAACTTCTTTGGCCGTCACAATCACAATACCTCAACCTAAATAAACATTTTTTGGTATGAAGTTGAACATCTATTTTTTTACCATACTTATCTGTCAACATTTGTGAACTAGTTGTAAATCTTACCCCTTGACAGAATTTAATAAATAAACTATTAAAACGTTGTTGAGTAACACACCAGATACAGGATATTATCGAGGGAAAAAAATTATTCAATTTTATTTCTTGAAAAGTTTTTTTTGGTGTACAAAACTTGAAAATAGCTTTTATATTGATAAACGGAAACATCAGCATATGTAGATCTTGAAAGTCGAGTTGTTCAAAACTTGAAAATAGCGTTGATAACTGGACCAATTGTTGGTTGAAATGTTGCAAAGGAAATATCTGTTGAAGCTTTTCGCCAGACACTAATCGTAGAATTCCTATACAATCTACACATCCTTCAGTAGGCCTGTTGCATTTCCTGATTGGCTTAAGGACATGCCAACAATTGGTCCAGTTATCAACGCTATTTTCAAGTTTTGAACAACCCGACTTTCAAGATCTGCATATCTTCATGTGCCGATGTTTCCGTTTATCAACGTTATATTTTAAGATCTGTGCAAGAACTCAGCTAACAGATGTTTCCGCATATAAAAGCTATCTTCAAATGTTATTTTATTTATTTTATTTCGGCTTTACTGTAAAATAGTTTATTGAAAATGGAGAAAAGTAAGACTTAAACCTGCAACCACCGTTTACAAACAGGCTGAGTAAAGGTTAACTCTTTTGTGGTGGAGTGAGCAGCCTTTTTAATAAGGCACTATATTAGTAAAATTATTGAGGAATAAAGAATGTATAAATATTTCTGAGTAACAAACGCACAAACTAGTTTTTAAAGAAGTCATATAATTTGAAGTACGTGGACAATAGACAGATAAATAGGTAAACACGTAGATAGCTTGATGTGTTTTAATACAGACATTATATTTTTCTCAAAGCTTATTTCTTGTAATTTCTGTTACTAACCGTTTTTCCATTAGCATATACATTTTGTGTAGCGGTTGGTTATTCTACTCAAAATTACTTTTACCTCGAAACACCTAAAGTTTATTAAGGTGAGTGGATTCTGTAATTATCATTATCACCAGTATGAAGTAAGGTTCATAAGAGTATTAGTTCAGATCATCATCAGTTAAAAGAGAAGAAAACCACGTTTTCTACATGACCCGTTAAAGCAACATTAAATACAAGTCTTGTTTCTCTTGAGGATAATATGCTAGCGTTAGACTTTCTCTAATCAATATAAGCGACATCTGGTGGTTATCTGATGTAAAGTAAAATATGAAAGAATAACAAAATAAATAAATTTAAATCTTTAATAACGTGGTTCATCCGACAGTCGAAATTATTACTTACACTATTGAATAATTATTAATCCCTGTGCACTTGCTTTAATGATGGTAGTTAAAACAAGTAAGTCGTCCTTTCTGAATGTAAACTATACTTTTTCATAATATTTGTGTTTCTAATATGTTCGAAGTAACATCATAAATTAGAGGTCTAACGATTTTATGAGCTAGCATTTGAAAACAGTTTTTAGCGAAACTGTCAAATCGGTCAATGGTTTTAGTTATTAGAATTAGTGTCAATGATGTTGAAAAAAATTCTCATTCTCCATTGTATTAAAATCCATACTGGAGTACGTCTAATGTTTTTCAAAATATGTTTCCGGTCTTAATGTAAAAAAAAATGTTGTGTGTATGATTTCATTCCTGATGTAATTATACAAAGGCCTCTTACAATATTCTGCTGCATCCACTTTCTTTAAAAAAAAATAATTTCTAATGAATAAGAGATAGATCCATATTCTATGATTAAAAACAATCATTTGAAGAAGAACCAAATACTTTTATTTATCGTTCAACATTGGAAAACACGAAACCAGCTCTACTTAGAAACTCCTTCTGCTCCATTACGTTTGTTTAACTTAGCGAATATGTCAGTTTCGAACAGAGACAAAAAGGACAGTTTTGAGATGTGATAATGTCAGATTTTATGTATGGGCCGGATTATTTACAGTTGGTGTCTGTGATTTGTTGGCGATAAATTTCAACAATAAACAAACAGCATACAGTCCACTTGTTATAAAATAATATATTAAAACAGGTCAAACGTATATACAAATGTTCGTTACACTGTTGGTTATCACAGTTGTATCCAGAACTTTAAATAATTGTCTCTTTTTTGTCAAAGTCCAAACAGGCTGGTTCAATTACTTGTGAATACAACTGACAAGACGAATTATTCTTCTCTATTCTGTAATTAAAATACAATCGCCAAACTCACAATCTCGATCTAGCTTTTGAACTAAATTTCTAATGCGTATTTATACACCAACAGAGGTCTAGAACGTTCCACATACTACTAGATATTATGATGCAATAATACTCAATTAAAACAACGATTAAAATCAAATTAAAACAAAATGCCTACCACGGGCATCGAAACCCGGTTTCTAGCGTTGTAAGTCCGCAGACATACCGCTATGCCACTGGGGGTGGGGGGGGGAGCGTGTTAGTGCATCATAAGTGAAACTAGCAATTAAATAATATTATGTTCAAATATAATTGTTTAATGTAAACAATAATGTTATTATTTTTTTCTTTTATATAATCATGTTGGATTTGTTCGTACCTGAGCAACTAAAAACATCAAAACCTTGTTCACTGCGAATAAAGCCGAATGTAATCAAATTGACTCGACGTAGAAACAACATAATCAGCCTTGGAGCTAGCTTTGTTCTCTCAATCCTCTCTTTGGTACTCTTGTCGTATCGCTACTGTACTCGGTATTTCATCGTCTGAGGCATGATTATGGATAATTTCGTTGCCTGCTATTCAGTACGAGAAATTCCAGGTGGAATTGGATTAAAAAGCAGAGACGAGAAAAAATTTATTTTTCATGAAATCATTTTCAAGACCGGAAAGGCAAGTCCCTGAAGGTGGACTAGTAGTTAAAGTATAATAACATGGGGATTTTCTTATTAAGTTAGCATGTCGAATTAGATTATTAAATCCACTTGTTCACAATATTTTATTGATGATAATCTGAAAGTTAATAAAAAAGGTATTGAATTATGCACAACATAAATGTTTATTTCTGGTAGAGAAATCGGTCCTTTTAAGAATAATCTTACAGCTTTGAGATTCTATGCCACGACAACGGCTTGTAGAACATCACTTGTATTAGTGAGCACGTTGTTGGTGATATTTTTCATTGTTGTTAACGTGGTTAAGGCTATCTTCAATGACCACTCACTCCTTATTATAATTTTAGTTAATTGTATTTGCATTATCAACTAATTATGTTTTGACGTTTGTTTACATAATTCGCCTCTCCTAAGTAGCCTAATGTGGCCTGAAACTGAGCAATTCAGAGCAAAAATAGAGCTACACATCAATGTAAATTATGGATTTTTCGTAGTTTAAATATCCTTAAAAATATATTCCTCTGTTGCTTAGCGATTTGATCTAGTGATTATCATATAAAAACAGTATACGTGTTTTTATTAGACGTATATTATCATATTATCAGTGATGTACAAGAAAAGACATTTAATTATTCATGTGCCAGCAGCATCTTCATATGATTTTTCTATTTTTCACAGAATATTGTAAGGTTTGGGGACGCGTACTCCATGCATATGTTATGGACGTATCTTTTCCCAGTATATTAAATCTTTTGCTAACGACAGAATGAAAGGTAAAAATATGTAACTGGTAGCTGAGCACCATGTGAAAACAACATTTCCCATAAATGTTTTTCTCGAAGATTTTATCTATTATATATACACGAATGTTTTAGTTTCAGTTTAATCTCAATATTAAATTTAGTTATTTATAGTTTATCGCAAGTTTGTTTACGTAACTGTTTACGAATGATACTTTGTGTAGTTCAATAGTTATAAATTGGAGATTGTTATATTATTTCGTCATGTTACTAAAAAACTTCAGAGTTTTTCTCGTTGTCTTAGCCCCCCAGTGACACAGCGGTATGTTTGCGTACTTACAACGCTAGAAACCGGGTTCCGATATCCGTGGTGGGCAAAGCACAGATAGCCCATTGTGTAGCTTTGTTCTTAACTTCAAATAAATAAATAAATAATCAAACAATCAATCAAACCTTATAGTCTATCATTTCAAAATTAAGAAATGCTATGCGCAGAGAGTTTATCGTTTATCTTTGGCCTAAGAAGACAACAAACAACACGAGGCTTAAGCTTTACAGCCCACAAGTGCTCTATATCCCCTCTAAAACTATAAAATAAAGAGAGGGAGAATCAGAGGTTAGAGAAAATGGCGGCTTCATATTCACAACTAAATAACTTTAGCAGTATAAATTTATCGTGTTTTGTCTTTTCTGAAATACAAAAACAGAGTTTATTAAGGCTATGAGTAAAGTTCCCCCACTCCGGGAGGTAAGTTTATGAATTTACATTGCTAAAATCAGGGGTTCGATTCCCTGTTAAGGACAGAGCGGGATAGCCCACTGTATAGCTTTGTGCTCAAATTACTAAAACTGTAAGTAACAAAAACAATTTTTTATTGGCATGTCAAGAATCTTAATTTAAAAAAATAATAATAGTAAAATAATACAAGCCTACGAATTTAAATTTCGTAAAAGTTATTTTGGTTTTAATAACGGATTTTTCATAATTCAGCTACACAGATTTCGGAAATAATATTCAATTCTTCTATTATGTAAGGATTTTTTACAAGTTTATCAAATTATTATTTCGTTTACCACAATAAACATTTTTATTATTATGTTTGTTAACAAAAATACAAACAAAGTGAAGAAAGGAAAGAACACTGATGTCAATCGAATATGCATCCTCATTCTTACTGATTTGTGTGTGTGTGTGAAATCTACGTCTTTTAGTTTCAAAACTACGTGTCGTGGTCTTTCTTTTATGTATTGCGTTATGACATTTTGTTAAAAATTTGTACGTTATGGAGAAAAATGGATATCATTTTCGGATTCATTGTACAGGAATTACTGTAGAACATGTAAAAATTTCAAGACAATAAAACTATCGCAGGCCTGTGTCATCATAACACATTGATGACATATCCTCACTTTTTTATTCTAGAACTGAAATGTAATCCAAACCATTACTTTTGATTCGGTGAAACAAGTTAGTTTTTAAATAAACAAATCTAATTTTCTCAATGGTAATCTTATTCAGAGTATTGCTATCTTAATTGCTGTATCATTTCTGAATTACACTTTCCAAAAAATAAAAGGGCAATTGAAACATTCAAAACGACATTATGCTGATTTTTTTATTTGATTTCTATTTTATTGTTTTGCTCAATCAACACGACTCCATTAATTTATTCTAAAACATATGTCGTACCAATCAGGAAAGTTTTTTTTTAGGTATTCAATATTAATATCTTAAATAAGAAAATTATGGTAAGTTAAGCTAATTATCAATATATTGTTAACTTCCTTATCATAAGCAGTAACTATGAATCACTTCTATAAAATGATAACAAACTTTGATGCCTAAATTAACGTTAGATATTTCCATTTACTTTACAACAGGAGTGTCATTAAAATGTTTCTTACGTTCTCTGTGAGTATTTTAAACACGTAAATAGTCATTACTAATATTTTTTGGTTAACTTACTTATTCAGCAAAGTAAAAAAAAATCTAATTTAACCTAATTTAATGGTTGCTTGTGCTTTTGCATTTGTATCAAATTGCATATTTTTTTATCAAATCAATATAAGTACGGTTTAATCATTATTGTATATACTATTCAAAAAGTGGATAGAACCAAACAGAAAACTATTAATCACTTTAAATGAGAAAACCCCAACACTTGGGCGTTCCACATTTAAAGTATGTCATTATTTATTATTCATTGAGATTGATTTTCATTTACTGGTTTAGTATTTATCGTTATTTTATTCATATTGTGATGATATATACACTCAAGGATTAGCATATCTTGATTAAGGTTTGTATTAGTTATAACTTTTCACCACCAGAGCTTCATAACAGGTTTACTAACGATCTGACCAGCCCAAGCAGAACTTAATATAACATTACAATAGGTACGATAAATTATAAATAAATGACTAATTTTCGATAGGAACTAAAAATCTCATTAAACTTTTCCTTTAAATGCAGGTATGGTGTTCAAATTATTCCTCATTTAATATGCAATTTCAAGAACGTAGAAAACTTACCAATTATAATTAAAAAAAGCAACAGAGTTTTACCACATGCAAGTGTTACCAGTAAACCTGTCATAGCAGCAAAGAACATGTTGCAATAATGTTGCCAACTTCTTTATAAATTAGGAATGAGACAATATTTGCGAAATAAGTACAGGTGACTTCTGAGAACAGATACGGTTTATTGTTCATATGAAAAGTTATTTTTTTAAGTATTTTTCTTAACAAAACACAAAATGAAAATTGTTTATATGAAAAATAATATGTGAATATTCAGTTGAAGCGAGAACAGAGATATGTGTTGCTCCTTTATTCTATTGCATTAAAGAACAGTTTTCTTTTACTAGAAGATGATGAAAAGAAGAAAACGTTACTCTAATGTTTTTGCAAACGTTATTCAGTACTCCTTGAGAAGGTACCCGTGGTGAGCAAACACAGATAGCCCATTGTGTAGCCTTGTGCTTAACTTCAAACAAACAAAACTTTAGAAGGTTTTTTGTTTTTGAATTTCGCGCAAAGCTACACGAGGGCTATCTGCGCTAGCCGTCCCTAATTTAGTAGTGTAAGACTAGAGGGAAGGCAGCTAGTCATCACCACCCACCGCCAACTCTTGGGCTACTCTTTTACTAACAAATAGTGGGATTGACCGTCACATTATAACGCCCCCACGGTTGAAAAGGCGAGCATGTTTGGTGTGACGGGGATTCGAACCCGCGACTCTCAGATTGAGAGTCGAATGCCCTAACCACTTGGCCATGCCGACCCCTTTAGAAGGTAAAAGGTAAATACAAAGAAAATACATAAATAATGTGTAACAGGATAAAAATACAGTTTATTATTGATTAAGACAGTGGTTATTTTTTAGTAACATTAGCGCAACAAAATTCGTTACCGATTGGTCACTCTAGCAAAGGATGACTTCCTTGTGTTACAGAATAGCATCGTCGCTCTTCCTGGTCCAAAAAACTAAATATGAAGCTCAATTTATCATTAGATTCACCACTTTGCATTGAGTTATACCAGTTTCGGGGAATTTCACCACTCATCAGTAAACCTTGACAAAGGCAATTGAAAAAACAAGACACGGCTTTGCCTAGTTGTGGATTGTATATTATATGCATGATGCCTTTAGTTCTATTTTGCTTTGTAATAATGAACCTATGGTTATATAGAGTTTGAAGAATATATAGCTTTTCCAGATTATATTTTGGAAAACTTGAGATTCAATACATATATTTAAATATTTCTTATTAGTACATGTTATTGTTTTCTCCATGCTTCGTTTGCTTGATATATACCTCGGATTAATGAAGAAAAAAGTAAAATATGCAAAAATAACATTCGGTTTGTAAAGGAATTTTTGTGTTTCCATACGTACTTTGAAATATTAAATAATGTTTCTTTGTTTTATGTTTATTATAGTGCTTGCATCTGAGATGTTGCGTTATTCTGAATTCGTGGAGAGCTTTAAGTATTAGCGAATACTAGATAACTTACCCATTCGACTCACATGGAACACAAAGGTGCCTCTGGAAGTGACATAAAGAGGTGAGATGAGAACGCTTACTCCCCTATTTCCCTCCCCAGGGGCCCTAAGGATACATGTTAAGTTTAGTGATAATCGGTCCAGCAGTTCACTAGTCATTAGCGGACACACACAAACCTTTTTTTCAAATAATGTTTTGGATAACATTCCAGAGAAACCCAGAGAAACACCACGTAGTCTTATTCTAACCCGTACCAAAAGTTTAAAAAATGTCAAATTCAATTGCAACTGTGTCTCAAAAGTTGCCATAAATTAGATTGAGCCTTCTAACGCTAAGGTTTTATTTCCTAGTTTGTCGAATTTTGCGCATATTTACTCGAGGGCTATCTACAATAGCTGTCCCTAACTTAGAAATGATACACTAGAGGAAAGGCAGCTAATCAACATCACCCACCGCCAAACTTTGGGCTACTCTAATCAATTAGTAGTATTGATCGTCACATTATTACATCTCTACGCCTGAAAGGATGAGCAGGTTCGGTAATAGATTGCTCGAGCGCTCTAATCAGCAGACCATGCCTGGATTAACAAAAAAGTCAAAGTATTTAGTTATTTTATATTACAACTGTTAGTCCATATTCTGCAGTGTTTATCATTACCAGTTCCAAAGCCACAATTTAACGTTTAGAATAATATGTTCAAAAACAGAGGCTTCCTAAGAGAAATTGTTATTGGTTATTTCTAATAAGTCTGGCATGACATGGTGGTTAAGGCACTCAGCTCACAATCTGAGGGTCGGGTGGTATTATAAGATGACGGTCAATTCCACTAATTCTTTGTAATGAGTAGCCAAAGAGTTGGTAGTGGGTGGTGTTGACTAACCACCACCCCCCTAGTCTCGCAATTCAAAATTAGGGACAGCTAGAGCAAATAGTCCTGAGTAACACCTGCGCGAATTTCGAAACAAATAAATAAATGCTTTTTGTCGATGAAATGTAAATACCTTATGCATCTATCGTAAAATTATATGATAACTTAAATTAAGATTCCCCTCGACGTGGATTCCTGTACGTGGCGAGGGGACCTCCCAGGGAAGGTTCTGTATTTTCAGTTACTTCCTCTAGGATCTAAACATCCAC
>NW_013665766.1:535008-536632 GCF_000517525.1 Limulus polyphemus
GACTCTGAACAACAACAACAAAATACACCTGTACCTCGCTTTTTGATCCTGCATTCACTGTTCAATAAATTTTTGGGGCAAATGCCACCTTTTTTTTTTTAAAAGGGATAAGAGGGGCTTGCTGGCTCTCCAAAGTCAGTTAAGAAGCTCCGTTCTGGAGACATCTTAGTAGAAACATCCACAGCTAAGCACAGTGAACTCCTCTTGAATTCAAAAGCCATTGGGGATATACCTATTGAGGTTACTCCCCACGCTTCCTTGAATTCCTCACGAGGAGATATTGTTGAGAGGGACTTGAAGTCTATCCCCGAGTCAGAGATCCTTGCTGGTTTCTCCAGCCAAGGAGTTTCAACAGTTCGAAGGATCTCCACTCTTCAAGATGGAATTATGGTGCCGACCTCAGTTCTGATTTTGATTTTCATCACCACGTCCACCTACAGCCGTTAAGGCAGGTTATTTGAACTGGAAGGTACGGCCCTATATTCCCAATCCTCTCCAATGTTTTCGGTGTCAGCGGTTTGGTCACTCAAATACATCTTGTCGTGGTTCTGTGACGTGTGCTCGTTGTGGTGGCAAGGACCATGATGCCTACGAGTGCAAACTGGACCCTCACTGTGTTAATTGTAGTGGTTTCCACTCCTCTTACTTTAGGTCTTGCGCTAAGTGGGTGGAGGAGAAAGAGGTACATCATTTGAAGACTCTTAATAACATCTCTTATCCTGAGGCTCGGAAGCTATTGTTCCCTACTACATCTCGGACATATGCCTCTGCACTACGCTCCACTGCTACAGTGGGAGTGCAGACGGACCTTTCCATGCCTCCATCTGAGTCTTTTTCACGCCATGTGCGGGGTCTTCTGCCCTCCATGGATAATAGAGTTGGTAGATCTACATCTACTCCAATCTCTGTCCCAACTGTTCATTCCAGTGACTGCCTGGGTCAACCTCCTCGGGCACCAGCCTCTGGTGTCCGTGCGGGTCCTTCTTTGGCCCCTAAATGCAAGACGATTATTCTATCACGTCCTCAGTCATTGGATTCTCACTCTGATGACAGAGATCTGCCCGCTCATTCAAGGGCAGGATCCATGGAGGTCGATCGACCTCCATCTAGTAAAGAAAAATGGCGTGGTCGTAAACCGAAGGGTTCTCCACCCTGTTCTCATAAACCTACATAAAAATGGCCACTTTGATACGGTGGAACTGTCGAGGTTTTTATTCTAATCTCGATATAATTAAGGCCTTGATTGACTCTTATCATCCCGCGTGTCTCTCCTTATAGGAAACATTCTTGAAACATGTTGATACAGTCACCTTTCGGCAGTTTTCTTTGTACCAGAATGACAGGTTGTGTGATGGGTGGGTACATAGAGGGGTGCCCTCCTTATCTGTGTCCCTCGATACACTCTTGGAGGCCGTAGCCATACGTGTTTCCTTGGGTTGTGCTATCACTGTTTGCTCTCTCTACCTGTCTCCTGGGGAGACTTATGATCAATCGGACCTTGATACTCTCGTTGACCAGTTGCCACCTCCATTTTTACTCCTGAGAGACTTAAATGGACCCAACCCCCTCTAGGATGGTGCTGATATTGATGGGAGAGGTCGTTCCATAGAGTGTATGCTCTCGG
>NW_013665766.1:537194-539179 GCF_000517525.1 Limulus polyphemus
TAATGCTCGTCTTGTTTGGTTCCTGGAATCAAACATGATCCTCTCGCCCACCCAGTGTGGGTTCCGTCGACAGCACTCCACCATGGACAATTTGATTCGACTTGAAACATCGATAAGGGAAGCCTTTCTCAAGAGAGAACTCTCTACTGGCCCTGGAATCGCTTTACGTTAGTTCTCACCCTGTTCTCGTCGATATTCAATACCGATTGGCCCACTTTTCTCTATCTTCTACTTGCATCCAGTTTTTCTGGATCCCTGGCCACGTCGGTATTCACGGGAACGAGCTCGCTGACATCGAAGCTAAGTCCGTCTGCTCTGGTGCTATCACGGCCGTGCCTGTCCCATACATGGACTACGGTCCTGTCTTCAAGGCGCGGCTTCGTGCCAGTTGGCAGTCGACTTGGAGTGTACAACGCCATAACAAGCTTTTCCAGATCAAACCTTCTGTTGGTCTTTGGCCGTCTTGCTTCCGTAAGGATCGGAAGGAGGAAGTAGTCCTGGCAAGGCTACGCATTGGTCATAGTTTTTTAACCCACCGATGTGTAGCCATTGTGACCCTCAAATCACAATAGCCCACATTTTACTGTCGTGCCGTCGTTACGACCGTGAGCGGCGGCACCATTTTAGACACATTTTATCGAAAAGTTTACCCCTGATGCTGGACAGTGTCATTGGTAATGATGACACTGTCCGATTAGATTGTATTTTAAATTTTTTTACACACTATAGGTATTTTTAATTCTGTATAAATCTTTTATCGACATGTATTGGTTTTAACTCACTGTATTTTTACATTTTACTTTAATTTACTTTCATTGTTTTACCGGTTGTTTGGCGCAGAGATACTCGCTGCTTTGTGCCATAAAGCACCAAACAACCAACCAACCAAATTACTATTAAGAAATGTATAAATGAGAAAAAGAAAATACACAAATAAGAATAATTCCTAACTTTTAAATACCAAGAGCTCTAAGTACTAGTACCCTTCGCTTTGGCCTAATTTTGAATAAGTCAATAGTTTTCCAAATCTGGTAAGTAACATTTTAAAATATTGAATTATTGAAGCTGTATATGAAAGCAGTTACCTGAATCAATGTTAAAGCTTCATTTTGAGATATGTTTTTTTTTATTATAAAAAGCAAAGTTATAATGGAAAATAATAGCCTCTATATCCCTTTTAGCCCATCACTGTTTATGAAGAAGCGACGAGGACTCACTGGTCAGCCGTAAAGGAAAAAATGGAAAGTACAATGTCCTGAAACTTAATCATTAGGTCTAAATCTTCGAAAACATTTTGTAGAAAGGTCTGTCTTCTGATGTATCCTTGCTCCTGTTTCGAAGTTTTGCGTTTAAAAATATAAAAAATTCGAAAAATAATTGCAATTTTTTTTAAACTCGGCTATTAAATATGCGTGTTTTCAGTAAATCTAATATTTTGTTTTTGTCATATACATCGCGAAAGCATAATGACTAAATTTACATGCTGTTTGTCCCAAATATCAAACAGTATCAGTTTGTATGTTACATTGGATAAGGAATTCAGATACATCTTGTAAAAATAGTGGTATCTTACTTAAGAAAAGTGAATCTATTACAACACGTTTACATTATATAAATATATATATATATAGATATATATATATAAGAATAAGATTTAATCGTGGTATAAGTTCATTAGTGTTTTGGCACTATAGAGCAACCTAATATACCTAATGATAATTAACAACAAAACAAGAACACATTTCTTGTGCTTAATTAACAACGAAAAGAACTTGTATAGTAAATTAAGTGTGATCTTGAGGGAAACCATTCAATAAATTTCCATTAGACTTAACAATTTTTAAACTTTATATAAATTTACACAGTAAAACCATGAATAAAAGGATATTTTCTACTCATTTATGATAAACACTAACAGAGTGAAATAAAATAAGTGACTATGTGTAGATTCAGTTTGTTTTAGATTTTCGTTAGACAATAAGAAC
>NW_013665766.1:540078-548896 GCF_000517525.1 Limulus polyphemus
AACAGACTGTGTCCCATTTGACAGCCTTGTAAAGTGCAACAGACTGTGTCCCATTTGACAGGCTTGTAAAGTGCAACAGACTGTGTCCCATTTGACAGGCTTATAAAGTGGAACAGACTGTGTCCCATTGGACAGGCTTGTAAAGTGCAACAGACTGTGTCCCATTTGACAGGCTTGTAAAGTGCAACAGACTGTGTCCTATTTGACAGGCTTGTAAAGTGCAGTACATCAAACTTGTGACTCTGCACATCGATATTGGTCTTTCATTGATCATCTACAAACGTCAAAAGTTGTTCTGTGCATTCGTTTTATTAATGTGAGCAAAGGAGTAAAAAGAACATGAATAATAGATCTACTATATGATGTATGAATCTTAAAGTCTTTCCTTTCTACTTCAATTACCAAAACTCCTTTAGAATGTTTTAGCTAATTTGTTTTTCTTTCTCTTTCACCATATAGTGCACTTATCTGACATCTTGATGGTCGTTCAATCCGTGAATCACAAACTGCTTCATCCTGCGTTATTTTACATCGACTCAGATAAACTTATACCTTCTTCTTTTCACGTGCTCTCACTTTGTTATAACTATGTATAGGATATATTTGTAGTAAATATTATACAGCTTTAATTCATGTTTGTAAGCCAAAGATAGAATTATTGTATAAACGATAAACAAGCATCACTCTCACAGAGTTTATATCTCGAAGATTTCTGGTATCTCCATTTCACATAGAATCTCTGCAGATGGTGAGTACGTTACACTAAAACAATTCTGGAGCTTTAACACATCGTTACATTCCACGTCATGCTCTACCTGACGACCGTGCGTCTAAACAATAGCTCTGAAGCATATTTTCCGTTAAGAAAGGCTTCGTCATAAAACTGTTATATCTAAAGAACACCATTTCCACAATACGCCTTTTGTTCAACAATTCAATCGCATAGATTTCCATAGGCACTGCTTTCGTCGTCTTGGCCGGTATGTGTTCGTATGGATTAGCGTGAATACTCGTTTCTTTATAGAAATGCTTTAGGTATGCTACGGTTCAACAGGGTGTTATGACTGGAAGCCTTAGCTCGTCGAACCCGTATCCTTTTGGTCTCGTTTCCAGACGTATATCTTTCTTGATTACGTTACGTACTGTTGCCTGGGGTACGTGGAAGACTTTTGCTACTGATCTTTGTGTTCGTGTGCCTTCACCTATTAAAAGAAACCGCACTTTGTTTACACGACTAGGGTATGATTTGTTGCAGGTATCTTTCAGGATGGCCCTGGTGCCTTTGTCTTCCAATACCATTAAGTACAAGGGATCTGTAACCCATCTTATAAGTTACAAATTTTCGATCCAAACAGAACTGTTTGTATGAATGTTTTGCTTTGGACAGGGTGGTTATATACACTTCCCAAAAAATGTGATAAATTTTGTTGGCATTACAAAACAATGCCAAAATGTTGTTCTGATACATTCTGTTCCACAGGGACTTTATATCGATTTGTTTGTCACGTGACTTTTTGGATTGCTGTTCAAAATATTTATATTTTGACCTCCATGATTGTACTTAAGAAATAGGCCCAAGATATTTTTGATATTATCTTCATAAAACCTGTTGTTGTGAATCCAAAGTAATTCCATAGATTAGCAGAGAAATACATTAATTAAATGACTTAACAAGTTGGTTAGTTGGCAGACTTCGCGAAATGTTTTTAATTATTGTTTCTAGATGGGATAAAGAAATGTCTATATTATATTTTTCGTATATTACCGGCACGCACAATAACTGACCAGCTCAACTGACCAGGTCCCTGTTGAAAAATATAACTTGACATCTAACTTGTAACGCCACAGATTTAACAAGTTGTTTGATGATGTTCAACTATAAACATATCCTAAAATCTTCAGCAAAGAAGCACCAAAATCATTGACGTTGTTGCCGTAAGACAATAAAAATACATACACATCACATATCACATGTGTATACATTACTCAATTGTTAATATTAAGCAAAGACTTGCCAATCTTCTATAACTTTCTTTACACTTCAAAATATATTTGCAAATGGTAATACAAAATGAAAACACTTGCATAAAAATAAGACTCTAACTCTAGTACCACAAAACTCACATTTTTATTCAATCAGATAATGTTTTGTTTGTTTGTTTCGGATATTCGCGGAGTGCTACACAAGGACTATCTGCGTTAACAGTTCTTAATTTTGAATTGATAGACTAGAGGAAAAGCAATCAATCAACAAATATACTTTAAAATCAAATAGTGATGTTTATTTGTCACTCTTATAACACGCCCATGGCCCTAAAATGTGTGGCGTGATTTTGAAGCATCGGGATAGGAACTGTGGACCTTCAAGTTCACAGTCCGGCCCATTAACGTTTTAATTGCGTGAAGCTGGTAAGTAACAATATATCAATAAGATTATCAAATAGAACTTGGTTTATCGTTAATGATACATCAAGTGCACAAAAACAATTGTAGGATACTAGGAATTCATGATATGTTAGCTATGGCAAGGCAAAAGTCACTGCTATAAAATATTGTTAGTCACAAGTTTAGGGTTCCCTCTAAGATGCGCGGCCACACAACAACCAATCAACTGCCGCGCACTTCATTATTTCAGCCGCGCACATCCTCAATAATGATAATGATGAAGAGTCTCAACACGTTGACTGACCCTGGCAGTCGATAGGCTTAAAGCCCAAATAACCAATTGGTAGCGCACATCTGCACATGTCAATGATGTGCTCTCAAATACCACGAGAACTTTCGACATATCCCCTCCAGCAGCTTGCATTAAAAGGGCAACCTGGGCAGGTTTAAACTTCTTGTGGTTTTCTTGATATCTTTACTATCTTACGAGATCGGGAAGAGAGATATCGACTCACAAGACAACTTAATACGTATTTAGTCTTTCATTACTGTAGTTTACTCTCTTTACATCTTAAATAAATGGTTTTCGTACTAGTTTTCAGTTGTCATATGAACGTTTTTATAACGCCTTTCATATGTTACACTTAGATTAACTCAAATCCTGACAACTGTTGAAGAAATCGTTCAAATGGGACAGAGTCTGTTGCACTTTACAAGCCTGTCAAATGGGACACAGTCTGTTGCACTTTACAAGCCTGTCAAATAGGACACAGTCTGTTAAAATGTATATAAAGGTCAAAAGATACGAGTATATATTTCATTGTTAAGTAGGTCTTATCAGAGGGTGTCTGATTTTAGAAACTGAAGAATATCCTTGAAGATACGAAACCGGTATTTATGTTTTTATGTATGTTCTTATTTACTTGCCTTAAAGAATAAATAATTTTATAATGTTTTATTTTTTAAATCACTCCATTGAACAAAATATATTTGGTTCCTTGTATATATATGCATTTCCTTAAATACATATAAATGTAGAGTCTAAGAACCTATGAGTGAAAGTAAAGAAGGATATGTAACATAATGTCAACCATATTTTTGTTATATTTGAATTCCTCGTGAAATAGTTTTCTTTGTTAAAGATGAAAGTTTTTGGTTTTTGAAACACGTAAATAACAAACTGAAAATTTCTCAAATATGTAAATCATTTAGTTCCGTCCAAAACGGTGTTCAAAAATGAACTAAAAAAAATAAGTTCCCTGTTCGTCATATCGAAATGTCGCTCATGTTCAGTGACTTTAACTGAGAATCTCGTATGGGGAGTATGACCAGTTTCTCCAAGCGCCTGATTTAATAATAATAAAAATCAACATTTCTCTAAGCCAGAAAATTCAATCATGATAACACGACGAAAACTTTCTTTAAAACTTGAATCATATTACAGGAAATGAAAATTTTAAGATTGTTTGCTTGTAAAACAGATACTTTTGTTATCAAATATGTTTTAGAAATGAAAAATTTATGTAATGCTAAAACAGTAAAATAATAAATATTTTTATAGAACGTATGCAATACAAATGACCTTATAGTTTACATCCGGAAACACTGAAGCAGTGAATATTTTTATAGAACATGGATTGATTTCGAAATAAATGTTTAAACATTGTATTTTGCATTTTTGTGAATATTAAGTTTTCCCCCTAAAGTCTTTTTTACAGCCCTATATACTATAAATTTAGTAGTATATCGTGCATTGTTATTTACGTAATTATCTTGTATTTGTTGTAAGTAAATATAACAGAACACATATATTTAAGAACAAATTTACATAAATCTCTTGTCAAAAATAGAAATAATTGCCCGTTACCTATTAACAAACACATTAATAACTGTATTACGGAAACATATCATACTTTACAAAAAAAATATTGTTTCCATTTTGGCATTATTGTAAAAAAAAAAGAAATTATTCTGTGAAAATTATGTTATTAATAACTTTAAAACAACATTAAATATTACATTATATAACACACACACGGGAAGTTTACTGTGGAATATGGTTAACATACAGACAGTACGCTATGGAATATATTTCGAAAAGTTAATATGCAAATTTGTAAGAATAATCGATAGAAGCTTGTTTGTTTTAGATTTTCGTTAGACAATAAGAACTGACTTTCGATTGTGGTACCACAACAATGTAATATCAAAAACTTCAAACGTTTTTCAACAAAGAATGGCTTGTTATAAATTCGATTGGATTAAAAAAATTGAGAAATAACTCTCCAATTGAAGATATTCAATAATGAATTTATAAGTCACGTTGAAACAGTTTTAAAAGCCAGTTTTTAACATATACTATCAAACATGCAAAAACAATACAAACATGACAACTGATGTTAAAGCACTAATTAGTACGAGCTGTTCTGAAAGGTTATTGAGCATAATATTTTGTTGTATTTTACGGAAAATAAAAAATATGTCAGTCGAGTGTTTTGTTCATTTGTAGTTAATCACAAAGCTACAGAAAGGGCTATCTGTGCTCTGCCCACCAAGAGTATCAAAACCCGATTTCTAGAGTTGTAAGTCCGCAGACATGCAACTGTATCACTGGGAGGCATGTCAGTCGAACGTGTCTTTGATCTATACTGTACAGTGGAACTTATTAAAGCTAACCACTTGTTTCTTGCAATATCAGTTTCTTGTGTTGTGTGCCTGGAAATGCGATTTTCACAGTCAAAAAGCTTTTAAAAAATGTTGAAATTTAATTTTCGAATTTTATTCATTGATTTTAATGTCAAGAGAGAAATGGCTTAGGATTAACAAACGAATCACACGAAAAAACGTTTGACTCAATACAGTACGTTTGTGTGAGAATAGTTAATTTAGTGATTGATCTTTCTATAGTATCCTAGAACTAACGATAAAGCTTTGACAGCATTACAGCTTTTTAGAATTTTTCTCCTGGTGGTGTTTAGCAGAAATAAATTGCAATGCCTACCATTATATATACCAACACATATATATATGTACATATTATTGTATGTTAAAAGACAAAGTACATGCTCTAGAAGTTGTTCCGTTTTGGGTTTCCGTTTCTGCAAATAGATAATTCGTTACCAAAAAAGTATTGTTATTCTAATGCTTATAAGAGCATGAGAATGAAAACGAATATTGAGAAATGAGAAAACCTATCAGTAAAGTTGAATTTTAAACCATATTTAGACTTATTTTCTAGAATAAAAAACTGTATTAAACGACTAGGCTCAATCAGAGAATATCCGTAGTGTAAATGGAAGCGTTAAATTATATTATAAATGAATAATTATTGATTCAAAATAAAGCGACAGGCATATTTTTGAAAGCATGATTTTTTTTGAGTCGTTCAGTTTTACTTTAGATTTCACAGAATTTAAATGTTTTTTAAGTTGCTGTTTTCTTTTTTTATTCTTAGAAGAATCCTAAATTCAATATTTGTTTTAGTTTATTAAATCTGAGTGTTTACTTTAGGAATACGTAACTGTACTTAGAAACAATGTTTTTAAAGTAGCCGTCCCCAATCTATAGAAATCATTTTTTGTCATCTGGACGTCCGTGAGGACTTCTTCAACCTTTGAAATCTTATCGTTGAACCTCATCTTTGAAGTAGAATACGTACAGTTTCCAATTTGTATAGATAGATAATTAAAGGACCTTTCAGCTCTTTTATCAGATGTCCAATCAAATTTTAAGGTGGAATAAGTGGAGAAAACTAATCTTCTCTTTCCTGAACCTGAACCACGAACCTGATTTGAGGTCGACTCAGAATTGAAGAGAAAAAAAAAGTCAAACTAAGCAAGTAATAACCGAAGAAGATTTTGAACTAAAGATTTTCCACTTGCGTTATTTTATGGTTGTTGTTTGTTTAACGCAGAGTTATGTAATAGGTTCTGCGCTCAGTCCACCGTGGAGAATCGAACCCTGGATTTTAGTGTTACAGCTGCGTAAATTTACCGCTGATCAAACAGACGATGATTTTGTGAAACACTACCATAATGTATAAAGTTTCGTTACGTAAGAAATTCAGAAATAAATTCATTAAATTTTAAGTTTACGTGACCATTAAAATTTATAGGCAAACTCGGCTCCACAAAGATAAATACACAGAAAAGTGGTTGTGCAAATATTTCATGGCGTAAGATAGCTAAAAATACATGACTAAAACATAAGGTACTCGAAAATTTAACTCTCAGTCGGAAAACGACATCCTCAACCAATCTCAGTAAGTTACCAGTGGCAATGACTAAGAGAAACTAACATTCGGATACGTACTTTAATAGCTACATTTAGGTAACATTACGATTTTTAGGGGGAGGGGTGACTGTAGCATAAGTACATGCTCCATAATATATATATATACTCAATGAACAGGCATAAAAACGTTACCCGATAATGTAAATTAGAAATGTATTTAGGATACCAATTGGTTTCCGCAAGCTGATACATCTTACAAAATATTTTGTGTACGTAAAAATTCCTCCGTGGGTCAGCAGTAAGTTTATGGACTTGCAATACTAAAACCTAGGGTTTGATCCCCTGCGGTGGACAGAGTGCAGATAGCCCATTGTGTAGCTTTGTACTAAGAAAATAACAACCCAAAGATTAAAACAACAAAATAATGAGAAGACGTATTATACTAAAATGTGGATTTCATAAGAAAAAATATGTATAAAACTCTACTCGTATCTCAGTATTCGAAAGGAAATAATGCCAAGTTTAATAAACAACTCAACATGTTTTTTAAATCTACTCTTATTAATATCATAAGTTATGCTCTGTCATGTTCTCTTGGAAAACTTAAAGCATATGTACACATTCCAAAACAAAATAATTATAGGTCTCAGATCATGGCTCATCTCACTTAAGAGCTTTTCAAAGGGTTATTATAGAATTTTTAATACAGAAAGATAAAAGGATTTAATCTTATGAGGAAATTTTTTTCTTTTAGATATTAAATTATGCACAATGTTATATATATCGTCTGTTCATACATATATTTTGTTCTTCAATATTTATACTTTTGTATATATTTTTTTTATTAAGCTTATTCTTTTGTATTTTTTTGTAACGTAACTTTTATTCCATCGGACATTAGGCTAATCTGTTTACTAATCACAAAAGCAAAGAGAAATAAAATGAATAGAAATCGAGAAGCTTCCACGAAAGGAATAGAATGCTAGATATTTTCAGAGCAACAGGCAACAACATTTACTTCAAGATAAATCGCAGCCGACTTCTTAACCAATTTCTCGTGGGTAATTTAGAAAACATTATAAGCTCTAATATCCTTCGTGTCTGTTCTTGTTTTAAATGGAATGTTATCAATCTGAACATCATTTGACATTTTTACTTATTCAATTTCGCATTACATTATTTCCAATAGAATGAGACGGTGTATTAACGCTCGTTCATAATGTCTGGAAAAGGATCTCTGAAAAATTATTCACAAATATTTTGATACAATGTCTACATTCTGAGATAGTAAAAAAGATTCATTTGGACAAACGACCTTTCATTCGTCCAATTTCGTGAATTCTAGAAATCGTTTGATTATCAGGCTAACATAAGAGTATAATTCAATTATTCAGTAAAATATTTGTAAGCAAGTTTGTTTCTAGGTCATGCATACTACTTATTAATTCAAAGTTAAAACCAAAGCTACTGGCATATTTTCGCATAATTCGTATATGTCTAGCCTATATATTTTAGCATTCTATCATGTTTTTAGTTTTTCACCTTTTTCATTTACTTAATGTTGTTCTTATATGTATTTGTATCCACGAGGCTTTCAAATATGAATTTATTTTGCTTCAATTATCCAAGGCCGAGTTTTACGGAATCAAATCTAGCAATAACATGAACTTGTATACTCTTTTTTTTTATTGCTCACACAAATTAATAAATGTAGTAGCTAAAACACGTAAAAGTCTTTATGACTCTGATAAAGTTAGGTAACACAGATATACGAGGGGCATATTTGTTTTCTTTAGCTGCTTTACTTTTGATAAGGATGGTCTGAAAGAAAAAAAGATTGAATAAACTGCATAGCTAGATTTTAAAGAATATTTCAGCTACGCGTCGTAAAATGTTATATTGCAATAAGTAAATATTTTAATCTCCAGTGATTTATTAGTTCGATTAATTACTGTAAAGAAAGAGAGAATTTCAAACGGATTTTCATTTGGCAGTCTGTTATTAATTTTCAACTAAAGCACCTTTTAATTTCGCAATTTCTGACTTTTTTCTTTTCTTTTTTTTTATTTGGGGAATAAGGGTTAACATACAGACAGTACACTGTGGAATATGGTTAACATACAGACAGTACTTGAATCTACACATAGTCACTTATTTTATTTCACTCTGTTAGTGTTTATCATAAATGAGTAGAAAATAT